>NC_058133.1:388130702-388245392 GCF_016433145.1 Gracilinanus agilis
TTTGTCTATTTACCTATTTATCTATCTTATTTGTCATCTATCATCTATCAATTACTATCATCTATTTATTTTTCTATTATCTACCTCATCTGTCTTTTTATCTATTGCCTCTCTCTCTCTCTCTCTCTCTCTCTCTCTCTCTCTCTCTCTCTCTCTCTCTCTCTCTCTCTTTCTCTCGTGTGTGTGTGTGTGTGTGTGTGTGTGTGTGTGTGTTTGCTTTACCTATTTTGTTATGGCAAAATTAATTAATTTAAAAAATCTCCATGAAGAACATTCTATGTCTTAGTGCAGGTGGCTCAACTCCTGCAATCATCTAACTCATTAATTTAACATGAAAAGAATCTCTAATTTTGTGGCAGTTCCTGATGCGAATTCTTTCCAGTCTCTGTTAAGCAGTAAGTAAATGAATCTTCCATGGATCTAAAAATTGCTATTTGCTATTATCATCAATCACTAAAAATTGGCAAACTATGATTTTTCTTTGCCAAAAGGGAAACCTCTGAGCCTCTATTGTGGAATTGCTGAAACCTCAGTCTCAAATGTAATTGATGATGTCCATAAAATTTAGTCATGGTAATTGAATTGGCAGAGGGAGGTTCTGGGGGAATATCTAAGGGAGACTGATAATTATTAATGACTATCCCTTGGAAGATTCTGGCAGTCATGGAATCCTGAGAAGTCAATCAGATGAAAGGTCCCAATGACTACTCCTATTTAGTTTGTAGGAAATCATATTCTGGAGTCCTGCTCTCAAAGACAGAAAAAGGACTAAGTCTCAAGAGCTATGATATTTTTTCACTTCTTACCCAAAATTATTCAATCACACAATAAGCATTTATTATCAAGTTGCCATGCTCAAAGCATTGTGTTATGATTATACTTGGAATTTATTTTAAGTTAAGGACATAAAAAATGAAATAATTTCTGCCTTCAAGGAACTTACTTTCTACTTGGGGAATAGAAAAATAAGTATTTATGGAATAGGTACACAATAAGTACAAGGTAATTTTGGGACGGAGGCCACCAGAAGCTGAGGGAAAGTAGATACCTTATAAGGTATTAACATTTCATTTTGTTCCCAGTTGATTTTGATTGCCAGTTCTATTTTTTAAAATATTTTGACCTTAGTAGTAGACAAAAGTAGGTCAGATTTTTCTCCTTTCCGAGTTGATCCCAGAAGGCTTATCAAAGGAAGTTCCTAGGTTTTTATTCCTTACAATTTGTATTCATTCAGCAAGTCACATAGTAGATAGAGTGGTGGGCCTGAAATCAAGAAAAACTGAATTAAAATATAGTTTCAGATATGTACTAGCTGTATGACTGTAGGCAAGTCACTTAGTTGCTATCTTTTTCAGTTTCCTCAATTGTAAAATAGGGACAATAGCCACACTTAACCTCTTATGGAACTTGGGAGGATTAATTGAGATAATATTTATAAAGGCTTAGAATAGTGCCTCCCACATAGTAAGTACTTAATAAATATTTACTTCTTTTCTTCCTTAATTTTGAGTCATTTCCTGTAGCTTTCCCTGCAAAATACCTACAAGAGGAGAGGCTAAGCACCTCCAAACGCAGCTCCAAAGATGGTCTCGGGATGTGACAATTAGAAAACTTGCCAGTTTCCGCCCCCCCCTCCCAGAAGTAAATGAATCCTTCTCAAATGCCATGAAACAAAGCTTAGATAACATGAGTATTTTATTTTTAGTATGTATTTAAAAATATATGTCCCAAAGCAAAAATAAATCCTCACAAGATGCTCTAAAAAAGCTAATAGAAAACCTGTGGAGGATGTGTATAGATTTGGCTGTCATTCCCAGCTAAAGGAAGAGGCAGAAGGTCAAAGCAACCGGTTAAACCTCTTCTTAGTAAACTTGCACTGTACTGGTGGAACTTGTATGGGGTTGAGGAAGGGGTGAATGTACCATCAGTCTGATGTGTGTTTATGCCAAGAAGTCTTGCCCAGTTGGCAGTCCTTTTTACCATTTGTCTATTGGGAAAGTATAGACAAATATGGGTACCTATGCAGGAGCACACCCACAAATACAGGCCTTACATATAAATAGTTATGATATACATATATTTTCCCAAGTTTTTCCAGTATAAACTCTGTTAATGTCTTACATTGTGTCATCAGCCCAGAATCCAGTTCCTTTTCCTAGATATATATAGCATTCATTCTTTAAGCTTGTGATCTCTTAAATTTATAGTGACTCTAAAAACCATAATATTCCTGTTACTAAGACTAATTTGCCGTAAACTTTGAGGACTTCATAAATATTCAGTTTAATATTTAATGAGAGATGCCATAACAAGACCGTGCAGGCCATTAACTCCAAAGACTGAATTTCTGGCAATTTATTCAGAGCTCATAAAAATGGGTAGATAGGTTACATCCCGAAAATATTAAAATGTATTTTCTCCTTGTTCCTAATGGTTTTCTCAAGTGCATTGACAACCCATATTGGATTACTCATGGTTTTATATTTAGTCACAAAGGAAAAAACCATTAATTGGTATAAGCTTATTTATAAAGATTTTCAAATGGGAATACCTACAAACTCAGTTCATCAAGGGAAATGGAAAAGTGGATCTAATTGTGTATTCTTTATTTGTAAAAATCTCTGTGTTTTGCTATAGAGGGAGAAAGACATCAGCAGGACATGGAAGGTAAAAGAATGAGAAAAAAAAACAAGAGAAGAAAGATGTTGAAAAGGGTCTATGTACCTCACCAAGACCATGTTTTCTAATTTGTTGTCAAGCCTACTTCTGAAGAATACTCTATCCAGGAATTTTGCTTTAATTATTTTGTCCATGTTTCCTCAGTTACTTGTGGTTTTGACTTAAAAACAAAACAAAATTAAAAAAAGAACCAAGTCCCAAAATACATCATTCAACTCTTTCCTGTTGAAAAACAGATTAGACAGGGTCATATAATTCAATTAATCTTTTGTAAATACTTACAACCTGCCTAATTCTGTGCCAGAGCTTGGAATACAAAGACAAAACCCAAACCATCGCTTTCCCATTATACTCTATAGTATAATGCTAAAAACTTTGAACTGGGAGCCAAGAGATACTGATTGTAATCCTAATTTCATAATGGCCACAAGGCATGTCCATTAGTAGGTTACTTTCTCTAGTTCCTTTCGGCCCCCCAATTTCTTCAACTATAAAATGAGGAGGATTATTTATTTAACTATAAAATGAGGAGAGTATTTCTAATGTTCTTTTCCACTCTAAAAATTCTGTCTCTAATCCTAGACTTTTTCCAATTTGAATCCTCAGTGATTCTGTTGGTTCTTTAATTTGTTATTTGATTCCATATCCACTTATGTAGAAAAGGTAAATCTGAATTCTCTGACCTCTTCAAGTTTACCAGAAACTTATCTTAATTAATGAGATCTCTTTAGCTAGGAACAGAGATATCATTAAACAGAGCTATCTTGGAAATTATTTTTGTGCTGCCCATTTGTCAGAAAAAGCTTCTTGGCCAAAAGTACCAGACATCAGTTCCCTAGTGGGAACTAAAAGGAAAGAGATGCTTAGAAATCAAAGATTCTATTAAATGAGACTAAAAAAATTGACAAAGTCCAGTCTAGCCAGGGATTAAAATAGGTTCCACTTCATGGCTTCACAAGAGAAAAAAGGACCTCTACATACTCATAAAGAGATGGTGACATTTGCCAAGCTCATCTCTCTGTCCTCACAAGAAAGGTAGTAAAATTGAAATCCCAATGACTATAAATACATCCTAGCTTAATTAATTAATGTATCCTTGCAGAGAATTTACAAAAAACACTTAGACCGGCCAATTTTAATAATGCTTCCATAATATTTAGGAAAGACATTACTTTCCCTTCTTTGCCAACTATATTTTCTTCTCAGACAGGCCAAAGGAAACTTGATTTCTATGCAGCAAAGCATTTCTGAGATCTTTTGTGTATTCGAACTCCCATGAGAAAGCAAACTAATAGAACAGACAGAATGTAATATATTTCTCAAGGTTTTGTTATCTGATTTGTTTTGGACCCGTTTTCATTGCTTTAGAAATCCAATGTTAGGAAGAATTCAGTGGACTGGTTTTTACCTAATACTAGTCAACCCTCCTCTCCTTCCTTATTGCAAAGGTCCTACTTATAAGGTGGAGAGGCTAATCCAGATTCAGATCAATATTAGGAGTATGGGCAGAGGTTGTTTGGGTAAATATGGTTTAGCCTAGCATTATTCTCAATGAAGTTCTAGATGTGGTTTTAGGGTTCAGTCTTAGGGATGACTTAAAGAGACCTAGTCAAGGGTAGAAAAGGATGGCCAAATCTAGTCTTCATATGTGGATCTGTGATATGATTTGATTTGTGATGTGAATTGTCACTATTCTAAAGAGAGAGAATTCTGAAGCCTACACAAAAGTTTAAGCTATATAACACTGTGACAAGTTAATCATCCAGATTTCAACTTGTATCATACTTTCTCATCTACCTCTCTGAATTTTCATTGATTTCTGTTTTGTATGCTGGCAAGAATACAATAAAGTATTTTAATTTTGTCGTGATTTTAGAAATAACCTTGATCAACCCAGTTGGCATCCCAAAAGTGTCATTTGAACAGGACAAGTCTCTAGATTTCCTGTTAGGATACATGGTATATAATCATATTCTTCAGCATAAGCCTATGGTAGACAGTAGTGAAAAAATAAAAATAAGTAAAGTAATTTACCAGGATATACATTGGATTGCATTCTTTTTACATGTCAAACTGAAAATTATATGTGAGTGCTGACCATATGGGTCAAGACATTTTCCTGGTGTGTCACACTCTGTAAACGTTTCTTATCACCACATAATAAAATTCTACTAAAATATAAAGCAGGTCCTAAGCAGTACCTGTCAGAGTGGGGAAAGCAGGTGGAAGTCTTGATGGGGACAATTAGAATGTTAGAATTCCCAAGGGGGATGATGGGAATCCGAAAGGGATTTCTCAAAAGAAAAAAAAAAGAGAATGCATTGCCTAAATGTTGGCAGCAATGCATAATGGATTACTTAGGAGTAGCTCTAGCAGCATTTCTGACTTGTTGACATGAATTTCACAGGTATATGCCTGAGAAGGGAAGAGAATAAGTCTTTATTTATTTTTAAATTCTTACATTCTATTTTGGAATTGATACTGTGCTTTGGTTCCAAGGCAGAAGAGCAGTAAGGGCTAGGCAATGGGGGTTACACAGGGTCACACAGTTGGGAAGTATCTGAGGCCAGATTTGAACCCAAGACCAATCCTGTTTCTAGGCCTGACTCTCAATCCACTGAGCCACTTAACTGCCCCTGATAATAAGTGTTTATATAGCACTTACTAAATTCCAGGTCCTGGGCTAAGTGTCTTACAAATATTCTCTTGTTTTATCCTCACTACAACCCTAGGAGGTCTGTACCACAGGATGAGGGAACAAAGTGAACCATCTGAACAGAGAAAAGAGATGTATGAATGTGAACAGAAAAAAATATGCATATATCGACCTACACGCAAGAGTTGAGGCTTTTCTTTCTCCAACTGCATTGGTAGGACCATAGCTGCTTTGAATCCTGTGATGAAATTCCCATTAGAATTGTCCAGTATGAAAGAGACAGCTATAGATATAATTAAAGGGCACACACTTGCATGGGAGACAAAGAGAAACTATCGCTCAGAAGCGATGCCAATTGGGAAGGAATCTTAGAGATTCAAAAGTGAAAGCATAACACTCTGGGCCACCTGTGCACTCAAGAGGGACCAACCTAAAGCTCCACATTTCTGTTTTACATCAAAGAACAGGACAGGACCCTGATCTACCAAGAGGTTTTGTTCTAGAGTTAAAAAAAATCATGAGTGATTGCCTCATCAGCTTGCTATGGAAATGTTTAAGGGAACTGAAGGATTTAAAAAAATTTTTTTTGCCTGTCTTTTCTAAGGGAAGAGTTATAGCATGGTTTGAGGAGGATTATATAAAGTAAGAAACACCTATTTGTGCTGGATGCATTGAGAATTTTTAAATTCCTTTTTATTCATATAAGTCTGATCACTGTTTCAGACAATGTTTTGTAAGTCAGTCAATGAAATGGTTGTTTGATTGTTTTTCTCCGTGCTCAAGAAGAACAAAATAACATCATGGGTGATGTCTTTTGATTCGTGCATAAATTGAATTTAAGTGAGGCAGAGTTGCACCAAGTTGTTGGCCTCATTTTCTCTTCTAAAGTCATCAAAGTCCAGCATGAAGACAAAAGTCAAGATGACTAATGATGATCCAGCATACAGTGGATGATCTTCATGTCTAACCAAGCTCTAAGTTCTTCATGGTCCCTGCTTCAGTAGCTTTTAGGGCCAGTGAGACAAATTGTTTTCATCTGCCCCTTCTGTCAAGGGAAGTTTTCACATACCTGGGGTAGACACCTCTCCTCTCTCATTGACAGGTTTAAGGTGTGTTGGTTACCTGGAAGCCCACCTGCTAAGAGGATTGGCCATGGTATAACTGCTGCACATGCTACAGTTTCTTGGAGAGGCAGATAAGAGTTGGATGGCAAGTGGACACCAAAAGAGGAAAGCAGGCCTGATAAGGGTTCAGCAAACCCTCACAACAGAGATGCTAGTCCTCTCAGAATACCCTGTATTACTTCATCAATGAATTACATAGCCAGTAGGATGAGGCTGGAGTCAGGATCTGATTGGATGACTCATATAAACACCTTGAACACCAAGGAGAGAAAAGCAATCAAAGAGAAGAGGGTAGCCAGTTCCTTGATAGCCAGAGAAAGTTTAATTGTTTCACCAGCATGCTCTCTAACTCGTGCATGTATGAACAAGTGACATATTATTCACCTTGAACTCTTTCCTCACACTTTTTTTTCATATTGGCTTTTATCATCTGCTTTCTGAAAAAAAAAAAGAGATAAACTATTATTTCTACCAGTGTGGATAGGTGAAGTGAAAATATGGAAACTGTGGGAATGTTTGGGGAATTGCAGGATGGAATAGTTTCCACTTGATTTAAATTTCAGAACTTCAGATTTCTGGCAGATCTATATGAGAGGTAACAATGACTTTCTGGATATACAATAAAACCTCATTAGAACTTTTAACTTGACCTAATTTGATTTTCCCACATCTTTTTCTTTGTATGTATCTGATTTCAGAAACCCAATTACAGACATAAAGTTATCTTTCACTCTCAGTTGAATAAACAAATGCAAATAGCCCATAACTGCATAATATTTAACATATTCCCCACTTATTTGTTTTCTCACACCCATAATGCCAAAACCACTCATTCACCCTTGACATTCATTCTTGGAGCAAAATCTTCACTTATTTTTTCCAGCTTATTTTATTATTTTAGTATTATTGCCAATGTAAGTAAACATATTTTAAATAATAAAAATGAACAAAAACAACTGTTCCAAACTCAGGGTATAATTTTTTCATTTTCTCTCTTTCTCATTTTTTAAGCTAACATATTTCAAGCCCTCAAATTATTGCCACTGTCTCTGAAGAAATTACTCTCAGATATGATGAAAGGGTTTGCTCTAATAATTCCTATTAAGAACTAGAAATTTCCAGCAATAAAATATAGTACAGAATTCACACCTCATCATATTTCAGATATAATACCCATTTGGATTCACTATCTATTCCAATTCTAGACTAATGATTTTCTCTTTAAGTCATTCAATATTTGGCTTACTCTTTTCCTCAGTATGGCAACTACTTATCTTATACTAAGGGACTTCAATGTGCATTTTAATGTTCTCTCAAACACCCTAACCACAAGGGTCCTCAATTTACTTTACTCTCAACTCTATCTTCTTCACTTCAACTACGTCCAGGGATAGTCACAGTCTTGGTCTCATCATTACCTAGAAATTCTCCCCTTCCATGACCAAGAACTCTAAAATTTTTTCATTTGATCATTATTTCCTATTATTTCATCTAGCCCTATGGCTGAATCCTAAAACTATTCTTCATTTCCATTGTATATGTTTCTGTCTCTCAATATTATCCCAGACCATCACCCTCACTCTGGCTTGACTTCCAACTCTTTATTTTGACTGGTTTAGTTAACCACTTCTATTCTGCACTGTCTTCTACACTTGAATCTTTTGCTCTCTTGCCCTTATTAATTTCACACCTTATTAATTTCAACTTTTTTTGAATTATTCTCTCTATTGTCTAGCCCTATTCAAATACTTCTGAATAGAGCTGGATAAAGTCAAGCAATTGTATTAATTGGATCCACTACAGAGTTGTTGTTTGTCCTCAAGTGGACCTTATTACATAAAGGAAATAATTTTACTTATTCTTTATCCCACTCCCCACACTGGCTACTTGAAACTTTTACTTTTCTCCTTAAACTTCTTGTGCCACCCCCTTCTTTTACCCTCAGAATTGAAGACCTAGACTGAAAAAAGAGAGGTCATCTGTTATGTTATAAGGTTACGAACTCCCTTTTCCTCTCTCTTCATATTCTTATCCTTTCTATATCCTCCTCCCTTCGATCCTCTTTGAGACTTTGCTTGTAGACATTTTGGAACCATTCTTTTCTTCTGAGTTTGTGTTTGAGTGTCTCTATCACCATAAAAGGCCTTTTATAGCGATATTCTTTTTTTTTTGTTTGCTCATTTTTCCAGTGTGTAAGCCCATTGAGGGCAGAGACTATTTTTGCTTTCCGTTATATCACCAGTATTTAGCACAGTGCATCACATGTAGTAAGTCAGTGAAAGTCTACTACTACTATGGGACATGGAGACTCAGCAGGTCCCCATAAAGGGGTTTATAACAAATCTAACTGTATTTCCTTTTTTGAGGATCATCTACCACAAACTGTCATTGTAAGTTCAGAGGACTTTGTAGACCCCAAATGTCAGTGAAGCAGGAAATAAGGACTCAACTCTCTCTTGCCCTTCAGTGTTTTACTCTTTTGGGGAATCCTCAACCAGAGAATGGATGAAGATTTGTGCAGATCCATAATGGAAGGTAGGACTCATCTGAGAGAGAAGGAGCAGGGTCTTGATTATTTATTGGCTTTTATGTGATTTACATTTTCTCTTCTGGTGAAATAAAGGGCACATCATATTTTATGTGTATTGTTAACCTGAGTGCTTGCAGAGGAGCTGAAGGTCCTCTTCATCATTTCTGTAGTGATTTAAATAGAAGCAAAATTCTAAGGTGCCCTGGGGAACAGTGACATTTTGACCTTGGTGCATAGAAGAATGCTGTGAATGAATGAATGATTAAAATACTTTATTAAGCATTTACTACAAACTTATCCTTGGGGGTGCAAATATAAAAAGCAAGAGAATCCTTACTCTTAAGAATCTCATGCTATGGGAGGAAACCTAAAAATATATATATTTTGCACTTGCAGCACAAATGGAGATGCCCAGGAGTTCTTAGTTTAAATTAATAGTGATAATGCCAGGGATCTTTGGAGCACAGAAGCAGTATAGGTGACAAAGACCTTACCTAGAGGACACTGGGAGACAATGATAGAACTGATGTTAAGGCCTGGTGGTCCTTCATCTCATGGGAAGGAATAGAGTTGGTGAGTTCCAACCTAACCATCCAAGCCCATCCAAGTGAGGTGGAAGGCTACAGTCATGGGTGATAGGTCAGTGCTGCATACTTTCCCTATGGCTCCTTTTCCTCGAGATGCATAATAGGTTGCTTTTGAGAATGAGTAAGGATATGGAACTACAAGCTGAGCCCATGAAGTGATCAAGTGTGAAAAAGAATGCTGTTTCTCTTTTATTAAAAAACAGAATCCTTGGCACTTTTCTTTCATGCTACTCTGTACTAGATAGAAAAACTGTTTTCCCTTAACTGCCTGACCATTCAGCTCATTTTCCAATTTCAGTGCTTCTGAGGAGGAAGCTAGAAGACAGACAGAGAGAGAGAGAGAGAAAGAGAGAGAGAGAGTCTACTTACTGATGTGGAGCATTTGGGAAGAAGATGCCTTTTTATTTTTATTTTTTTTTCTTTCTTTCTTTTTTTTAAACCCTTGTACTTCGGTGTATTGTCTCATAGGTGGAAGATTGGTAAGGGTGGGCAATGGGGGTCAAGTGACTTGCCCAGGGTCACACAACTGGGAAGTGGTTGAGGCCGGGTTTGAACCTAGGACCTCCTGTCTCTAGGCCTGACTCTCACTCCACTGAGCTACCCAGCTGCCCCCCTTTTTATTTTTATTTTTGAAGAAGATGCTTTTAAAGAAACAGGAAACAATATTTCTTATCAATGAGAGCTGAAACAGCAATGGGGAGGGGCTCTCGATTTCCCTATTGATTGGGAGACAGAGACAGACAGAGACAGGGAAGAAGGGAGAGAGAATATTATTCATCCTCTAGACCAGTTAATCAAAAAAGAAGGAAAAGTCCACATGAAGATTAAAGATTGTGTGGTTGGGAGAGGAGAGTGATTGTACATCTGCTAAAGTACACTGAGGAGCACTGATTTTAGGTAAGTCAAGTTAATAAGCATTAATTAAGCACCTACTATATGCCAGATTCTGTGCTAAGCACTAGGAATAAAAGAAAGTCAGAAATAGGCCCTGACCTCAGGAAGCTCATAATTGAATGAGGGAGAGAATGTGCAAATAACTATGGATAAGCTAATATATACAGGATAAATCAGAGATAATCACAGAGGAAAGTCCTTAGAAGTAAGGGGAAAAGGCTTTTTGCAGAAGGTGGGATTTTAGCTGAGTTTTGAAGGAAACCAGAGATGAAAAAGATAGAAAATTCCAGGTATGGAGGATAGCCAGTGAAGATGCAAAGAGTAGGTAGATAGTGTCTTGTGAGAGTAACAGCAAGGCTTATAATAGCTGAAACTGATCCTAGCATCAGATATTTAGTTCTCTATCAGCCCTTGAAAGTGAGGCTGAGGGGCAGCTAGGAGGCTCAGTGGATAGAAAGTCAGACCTAGAGGCAGGAAGTCCTCAGTTCAAATCTGGCCTTAGACACTTTCTAGCTGTGTGACCCTGGGCAAGTCACTTAACTCCCACTTGCCTAGTCCTTACTGCTCTTTTGCCTTAGTATCAATAGTATTGATTCTAAGTTGGAAGGTAAGGGTTTAAAAACAAGTGAGGCTGTGCACATCATTATTCCCAGGCTCATTACTTGCTATTATACCAAGAGCATGCCTTTTAGACAAGCCTTTTGTAGATGGAAACATGCAAGTTTATGCTAACATGCTCCACATGGGAACTTAATAGTATTGTTACACATGCACATATTGTCATAGCGTATGTATGGGGACTTCATGTATGTGTATTATTACAAATGTTTTAACATCAGGAAGATTCACAGGAAAATTCTGCCTGGTCCTAAACTGCATATTAATAATCCTTTTAAGAGGTTGATTTTTTGACATGCAATTTACCTACTTCAAACCATGGTTTTGAATTGGTGATTAGAAAGTGAACTTGCATTTGAATTTTACATAGTCTTTTGTCTTCCTTCAAAGTCCCAGTGCTTCTAAATGGAATATCCTTCTTTGTCTCAGCTGCACTTCCTCCGAGGTAACCATATACAAAGGACAAAGAATTTTCACATGTCTTTGAAGCTGACTTTGGTTCAAAGCACCCTCTGATCTTAAAGGTTTGCTCAAGGAATGAAACTCCCCAGCTACCTGCAGAAACATGTTCTCCAGGGAGCATTTTGTCACCATTCAATGAGATTTTTTTTTCTTTTAATATGAAATTCCAAAAAATAATTTTAAAACCAAATGATTTTCTAAGTATTTATTCCTTTTCGTCACTGTATCTCAGAGAGTTGTAGTATTTTTTAAAATTGAAAAGTGATTATAATATTATGTGACTTCTGTTGATATCTCATCAGCCATTTTGATTCAGATTAGGGATAATGGAGGAGCCAGAACTGCCATTAGTTAACAGGGGAGATATCAGATTGCAAATGTTATGTGAAATAATTCCCAGTTTCAACACAGAGAAAGCATTCATGACTACTTATGTTTAGAAGGATGAAATTACCTCAACCAAATATTCTCAGTGCCCGCTTCCTTCTTTATTAGGCTTTTCCCTGATCAGCAGCTTTAAAGTTGTCTTGATGTGTGTATGTGTTTGTTCAAGGCTCCCTCCGAGGTTTTCTTTCTGCTCTCATAGTTGAATCAGAGAGAACTTGCAGGGAATCAAAAACAGACACCGTGGTCTAGTTCTTTTATTCTTTTGCAACCCAGCACATTATAAAGAAAAAGGCAATCCAGGAAAATAAGCCAATGGGATATGAGTGGAGCAGAACCTCCATGCATCCTTTGTGGTCTCAGCATGTCTGGCATTAAACTCACAAAGCCTAGACTCTATTTTCCCAAAACATCAGCTGACTTCACATAAGGTATGCAGCTATCACTCAGCCAATAAGCATTTATTAGATGCCTTGTCTGTGTGCTAAGTACTGGGAATATTAAAAAAAAAAAGGTAAGAAAAGTTCTTTTTTTTTTTAGAGCTTACATTCTAGCAGGAGAGATAACATGTAAATAACTAGGTATACCTATGATATATGGAGACCAGATGGAAAGTCACAGTGATAAGGCAGTGTCAATTAGTTGTCAGGAGTATGAGGGATTTAGATAGTTTTTGGTAAGAATGTTCCAATATGGAAGATCCTTGAACTGAACTGTATTACCTGGATATCTTCTTTTTTGGAGAGTTTAAAAAAAATTAAATCCATTTATTTAATTAATTTAGAATATCTTTCCATGGTTATATGATGGGAGGTTTTTGATAGGTATGTAAGAAGAATGGTGATTAGTTGTCCAATTTGCCTAGAGTCGTATTGGCAAACCTATGGTATCCTTGTTGGACCTTGTTGGAGGGGGCTGCTTCCTTCCCCCTCTTCTTGTGTACCTAAGGACATTCCTCACACGACCCACCCCTCTGCCCAGCAGCCCAATGGGAATGCTTCCTCCCTCTCCTCTCTAGGGTAAGGAGGGGGATTCACATGCTGTGTGAGGGTTGCAGTCTGGGCACTCAGTCTCTATGGTCTCTAAAAGGTTCACCATCACTGGTTTAGAGCATCGAATACTTTGAAGGGAGCAATATTAGATTAAATTGGAGAGGCAGGGTAGTGCCAGATTGTAGGTGTCCTTGATTGCTAAGCACTAAAAAACATGAAAATTGGAGTCTGTCCAGAGAAGGGTAACCAGGATGATGAAAGAATTAGAAAACATGCCATGTAAGGATGGTTTTTAAAAACTAAGGATGTTTAGCCAAACTAACCTACTTATTCTTCTTTGTATATGATGTCCCTGTTCCTTTACTGAAGTCCTCCATGACTGGAATGTATTCCTTTTTCATATCTGTCTTACTGAATTTTGACTTTTTTTCAAAGCTCGGTTTGTATAACCTCCTTCAGGAAGTCTCTGATTTCTCTCTCTCTCTGAATTTACTTTGTATATATTTTGTATTTACTTCTAAGAATACATTTTATTCTTTCCAGGAGGTTGTGAACTCCTTGAAAGCAGAGTCTGTTTTGTTTTTCATGCCTAGAGTAGATACTTAGTATATGCTTGTTTATATGTTGAAGGGCCTACTGTAATCTAGGTAAATGGTTTTTTAAAAAAATCTAGTATTTATATAGTGCTTTAAGGTTAGCTCAGTGTTTATTTACATGATTTCCTTTTATTCTCACAACCACCCTGTGAGGTGCTCTAATCATTCCCATTTTACAGATGAGATAAGTGAAACTGATAGAGGTTGCCCAGGGTCATAGAGTTAGGAAATGTTTTTTTGACTGGACATTCAATTTTTTTCTCTATAGTGAAGGATTTCCTTTACCAAAGCAGCTTGGCACCTTCTTTATAATTTATAAGAGAGACTGACCTGGGTCCGTGAGACGTTAAATGATTTGCTCAAGGTCACAGTCAGAATGTATCCAAGGTAGGGCTTGAACCCAAGCCTTCCTTATACCAAGGCTAACTGTCTATCCATGGTGTGACACTCACTCTCTATGAGAAGCCAAAAATGCCCTTGAGAAGTTTATGATCTTATTATGGGTAAGTCACATGGATATAGGTTTTTAAAAAAAGGAAAATATCTACAAAGTAATACATGTCATAATTCATCATATTTCACGAATAGATCACATCTATTTTAAAGTTTGAAAAATGTTTTGCATCCACATCTGGGACTGAGGAGAGGACTAATGCCTGAGTAGTTGGGGAAAGGTAAGACCTGAGCTGAACCTTGAAGGGACCCAGGCGTTTCAGAAAAGCTCAAGGTGAGGAGGGAAAACATTCCAGGTCAGGAATATATACAAAATAACTTGTCCAAGGTGGGTCTTGGACCTGATTCTTAGTATTACATCTTTTTTTCCCCCAATATTAAAATTTTTTCAGTTTTTTTTTCAGTTACACGTAGACATAATTTTTGATAAATGTTTTTTGATATTTTAAAACTTACATTTTCTCTCTTCCTCCCTCCACTGTCTCACCAAGGCAGTGAATAGTCTGATATTCATGATATATTCATGTAATACATATTTCCATATTGCTCATGTTGTGATAGAAGATACATACCATGCATACAATAGAAAGCTCACGAAGGAAATATGGTGGGAGGTGGCGTGCTTTGATTTGCACTGAAAAATTAATTGCCTTTATTACTTTCATATCAATGATTATAAAACAAGAAATCTCATATAATCCTAGGTAGTAACTGTAACTATGATTTTAGAAAGAGTTAGGCCCAGTTAGATATTATTATAAAATATAATATAATCATAGCAGTAGAAAAGAAAGGTATAGTGTAGAGCAGTGGTGGGTAAACTTTTTAAAGAGGGGGCCAAAGGAAAGGAAATGCTCATCTGTCAGTCTGTTTCTAAGTTTTATTGTATTGTATCCTACTTATTGTATTCATCAGATTAGGAAGATTGTCGTTTGGCGGCTAGATAGAACATTTCAGGGGGCCCCATCTGGCCCACAGGCTGTAGTTTGCCCATCACTGGTGTAGGGTATTAGAATATTATAGCTATCAAAAAAATTAAGAGATTCTATTATCAATCTTGTAATGTTAAGTGCACAGCTTGCCTGAATCCTGATTCCTGGTAAAGATAACAGAAAAAAATCATTGAGTCAGTTGTAGCAATTAGGAAGGTATTACAAGGACAAGATGGTATTTGCTTTTATGAAGGATTTATATTCACTATAGATTGCTGAGAGTTTATAGCCCAGAGAGGTGCCTTTGGTTTATCTTTAAGTTTCTTCCCAGAGATGACTAAAGATCATAACCTGATCAGATTCATTCATTCATTCCTTCCCATATTTTCTGTTATTGTTACTTTCATCCTGCAATGATGAACTTTGCTTGTGATATGCCTTGAACCATATATTCTAGAGCAGTGATTCCCAAAGTGGGCACTACCACCCCCTGGTGGGTGCTGCAGTGATCCAGGGAAGCAGTGATGGCCACACTTTTTTTGGTATTACATTCTATTCTGAGTTCAATAAATAGTTTCATAATTTCCAGGGTGCTAAGTAATAATTTTTCTGGAAAGGGGGCGGCAGGCCAAAAACATTTGGGAGGCTGGGACATTTCAAAGAGTCTCTGGCCTTTGTAAATCCCTCTATTGTCCAAACAACAAGTTTTAATTGATGCTATATCTCCAGGAGGACAAGGGCAAATGGGAGCTGCCTGTCTCAAACCTTTATTTGGAATTTATTGACTTTCTTAGCAAATATTTCCTAAACCTTAGTAACATATTCTATACATATGGCTTTATTAATCACTTAAGTTATTTGACTATCAAAAGCCTATAACACACTGTTGTAAATCTAAAGGAGGTCTTTGCCAGAGGCTGGGCATGGTGAGACCTCAGTTTTAATTTACCACAATTTAAATTGGTTAAGTTCAATTTGGGATGATGGCCCAGATGTTTTCATTTCTAATAGCACTCAAGCTCCAACAGTACTTTCTCTGGCTGTAGATAGCTTTTTCATCATAAATCCCTTGGGACTTTCTTGGAAAATTGCTTTGCTGATAATGGTTTTGTCCTTCACAGTTGAGTCAGGAATATCTAGTTCAAATCCCACCTCATGGGTGACCCTGGGCAAATCACTAATCTCTCTGGGTAACTGTTTTGTTGTTGTTTAGTCACTTTAGTTGCACCAGAGTCTTTATAATCCCATTTGGAATTTTCTCCTCAGAGATACTGGAATGCTTTGCCATTTCCTTTTCCAACTCATTTTATGGATGAGGAAACTGAGGCAAAGAGAGTTAAGTGACTTGCCCAAGGTCACAGAACTAGTAATTTTCTAAGGTCAGATTTGAACTAAAATCTGCCTGGACTCCAGGCCTGGTACTTTACTATTGTGCCACCTAGCTGCCCTTGTGCCTCAGTTACCTCCTCTATAAGAGAGTTGATGGCCTCTGAGGTCCCTTTGAGCTCTAAATCTATGATTCTCTGATCCCCCAAAGCTCTGTCATATTCTCCATGTGAAGCTCTGGACAAGTCACCTAAGCCTTCAATGCTCTTGGACTTTAAGTTGCACAGAAAGTATTCAATCCACTTTGGTAGAAGGAGTTTCCTTATCATGAGCTTCCTGCACACAGGTACCATTCCTCTTTCTTTTATCCTATTTAACTAGCTAATATAGCTACCTTTTATATAACACTTCAAGGTTTGCAAACAGCTGTACATCTCTTATCTCATATCAATACTGTGAGTTAGGTCCTATTATTACCCCCATTTTACAGATGAGGAAACTGAGGCTAGGACTTGCTCAGGATTACACTGCTAGTATGTGACTGAAGCAGTACTTGACCTCAGGTCTTCCTAGTCCAGGACTCTATCCCCTGTGCCATCTAGCTGCCTCTGTGTGATGTATTATGATAAATATTATAATATACATAAGTATATATATATATACATATAGATGTCCTATTTCCCTTCCTAGATTGTGTATTCCTTGAGGACAAGGTCAGTCAAAATTCTAGAATAATATTTAAAATTAGCATAATATTTAGAGCTGGAAAAGGGCCTTATTATATTTCATTTGCTCTGATACCATTATCTGGAAGAAGAGGAAAACAAAGCTAGAAGAAATTAAGGGATTTCCTGAAGGTCATACAGATAGAGACAGTAGATCCTGACTCTCTTTTCTCCCAATTTAGTACTCACTTCACTATACTGCCCTTCTTCTGGATGTTGAAATAGCTTGACACAATGGCTTGATTCTGGCTATGTTTTTATTTTGCTGAAATATTATAGGATTTGGTGGATCAGGTTCATTATTGATTTTAGCATTCTTGTGGTGGGAAAATGCACTAATGTCTTTATGGGATATGACATTGTTGACAAAAAAAATCAATAAAGCATGACTAAATATGATAAGACACATAGTGAGCAAAAACAATGCCCTACCTCTTTTAATAAAGAGCCTAAAATTCACACAATCAAGAAGACTTTGAGGTTGATTTTTGGGTAAGCCCTGGGATCCCTTTAATGGGGGCAGCTAGATGGCACTGTGGATAGAGTGCAGGGGCTAGAGTCACCTTCTTGAGTTCAAATCTGACCTCAGACATTTTAGTTAGTCTGGGCGACTCCATAAAAATCAATTAACCCTATTTACCTCATTTCCATCATCTGTAAAAATGAGCAGAAGGAAATGGCAAACCACCCCAAGTCTCTCTATCAAGAAAACTCAAATAGGGTCAGGAAGATTCAGACATGACTGAAACAACTGAACAACTTCTTAATGGCCTCTACTTATCTGTGAAACCCACTCGAACTCTTCCCCATCATAGCATTTAGTGCCCTAAACAAGCGAGGAGGCACTCAGTAAATGTTTGTGGAATTGAATTAAATACTCTTGTTTCCCCGATGTATTTACTATATTGCTATCTGGCATGAATTGTGTATCTTTACTCAAATAAAGCAATTTTCTCTGCAGAATTCTACCTTATCAGTGCCTAGTGTTAGAGAGGACTGAACAGCTGGTGATGCTTGAGTTGCTATGGCAAATATAGTATCCGTTCTGCATACAATATTGATGGAAAATCTTCTGATGTTCTGAGTGATGACAATAAATATGGCCTTCTGCCTGAATGCTTAGGGTAGAAGATTTGTATTATTTGGTATATAATATGATGTATCATGATTAATTAGGATGATTACATATTGTTTTCTCCACACAGGGTCTATAGTTATTTAATAATAATAACATCATATAGCAAATGTAAAGGTTGGCGAAATGCTTTACAAACACTCTTATTATGATTCTTAGAGCCGCTCTGTGAAGTAGATGCTATTATTATCTACATTTTACAAAGGAGGAAACTGAGAGAGAACATAAATGATTTTCCTGGGATCACATAGCTAGTATCTAAGGCAGAATTTGAACTTAAGTCTTTGGACTCCAAGTCTAGTATTTTATCCACTTCAACAGGTTGCACTGAGGAATCACATTACCATTAGGTCCTATATACAAAATACTATATCGTACTGTGGTGAATTTCCATTTATATAGAATATAAATAATGGAAAAGCTCAAATAACTAGAAGTTTTGTTCTCTACTCAGTTTTTTTTTTAACCCTGACCTTCCGCTTTAGAATCAATACTGTGCATTGGTTCCAAGGCAGAAGAGTAGTAAAGGCTAAGCCACAGAGGTTAAGTGACTTGTCCAGGGTCACACTGATGGGAAGTGTCTGAGGTCAGATTTAAACCTAGGACCTCCCATCTCTAGGCCTGGCTTTCAATCCACTGAATTACCCAGCTGCCCCCTCTACTCTGTTTTTGAAAGATACAAAGGAGCCTGAAAAAATATCTGGGATTTATTCTAAAATGTCAGGCACTAGGATACATCTAAGAGTCAGTGAATAGACAAAATCATAGAATTTAGAACAGGAATAGATGTCAGGTATCATCTTGTCTAAGACTACTTAGCTTTTTTTTTTCTGTTATGGACTCCTTTCTTCTCAGACTAATATTTTTAAATGCATAAAATACATAGGATAACAAAGGAAACCAACTATATTGAAATAGTTTTCAAAATACTAAAAAAATGTTCATTGGACCTCAGGTTAAGAATTCCTGATCTATTCCAAACCTATATTTTACTGATGAGTAAACTAAGGCTAGGGAGAACTAGGTGATGCATTGAATAGAGTACTGGACTTGCAAACAGGAAGTCATCTTCATAAGTTCAAATCTGGCCTTAAGAGATTTACTAGCTTTGGGACCGTGGGTAAGTCACTTAATCTTGTTCACCTCAGTTCCTCATCTGTAAAATAAGCTGGAGAAGGAAATGACAAACCAGCTGTGTGACCCTGGACAAATCACTTAACCCTGTTTGCCTCATTTTCCTCATCTGTAAAATGAGTAGGAGAAGGAAATGGCAAATCACTTCAGTATCTCTGCCAAGAAAATCCAAATGGAGTCATGAAGAGTCAGGCATGACTGAAATGACTGAACAATAAAAACTAAGGCTCAGAAAGTTGGAATGATTTGTCCGATGTCACATAGGTCTAGCCCACATCTTCTTTCTTTATGTTCAGTATTTTTTCTATGACACTCCATTATTCAGCCTAAGCTGACCTGTAAAATCTGGCTCAGTTCTAACAATCTACAATTTTGGATTTATATTTGTTTTTACCTATGGTTCCCAGAAGGGAAATTTGTTGTTTAGAATGGTGATTCCTAATTACCACAATATCCTCAGGTTTCTGAATCATAGAAGGAAAAGTTAATTAGTCACAATCAATTTTATAATTACTGTAATGTAAAAGGAAAGTGAATCTTATTTCAGTTATTCAAATGTGCAACTTCCTCTTAAAAAAAAAAAGAAAGAAAACCCTTATTGTCCATCTTAGAATCAGTATTTGTGTATTGGTTCCAAATCAGAAGAGTGGTAAGGGCCAGGCAATGGGGGTTTAAGTGACTCATCCAAGGCCACAAAGCTAGGAAGGATCTCAGGTCAGATTGGACCTAGGATTTCCCATCTCTAGGTCTAGCCTTCAACCTACTGAACTACCTTGCTGTCCCTATAAAACTTCCTCTCAATCAGAACAATTGTTTCAGTCAAACATCCATTTCCTGATGATTTCAATAGATAGGAATTTAAAACAGCCCTTTAGAATTGGGAGGGACAAGAGCTCTTTAATCCATCTCATATCTTAAAGGCATCTTCACTATTCTAATCCAGAGAAATGGACATCAAACTTCTCTGCTTAAAGACCTCCAACAAGAGAAACCCAGGGTTTCCCAAGCAATTCATTCCATTTTTGAGTGGTTCTAATTTTAGGAAGTTTTCCCTAACATCAAATCTGAATTTCCATCTTTTGATTGATTGCTCTTGGTTCTGCCTTCAGGCAACAAATAGGACAAGTTGAATCTCTCTTCCACTTGACATCCTTTCAAATACTTAAAGACAGCTCTCCTGGTTATCTGGAGTCTTTTCCAAATTAAATATCTCCAGTTCCTTTGATTTATTCTCATATAGGCATGGACTCAAGGCCTTTCACCATCTTGATTCAGTCAATAAATATATATCTTAAGTGCCTACTATGTGGCAGACAAGGGTGGCTAGGTGGTATAATGGATAGAGTGCCAAGCCGAGAGTCAGGAAGATTCATCTAACCTAGTTTGAATCTTACCTCACTTACTAGCTGTCTGGTCTTGATCAAGTCACTTAATCCAGTTTGCCTCAGTTCCTCATCTGTAAAATGAGCCGGAAGAGCACAAGGCAAACCACTCCAGTATCTTTACCAAGAAAATCCCAAATTGGGTCACAAAGAGCCGAACATGACTGAAAAATGACTAAACAACAAAAAAAGATCTTATTTGTTTCTAAAGGAGCAGCAGCATCCTAGAGAATAAGAATCCAGGCATAGTGGGTGAGCTTTTCATTTTTGTTCATTTTACGCTAAAAAAATTTCTTATAGACACAGCCTAATTTCCCTAATTTCCAAGGCCTGGCACATAATACACACTTGGCAGCTGTGTGTTAAATGGATACAGTATTGGAAGTTTTATATATTAATAATTAACATTCTTAGTCATGGCAATTCATAATTAGCTGAGGAAAATGGGCATTTGGCAATTAATTAAGGCATGAAACCTTGGCAATATCACCCCCATTGATGTACATGATAAAAAATTTGCCTTAACTACTTACTTAGCCTTGGTGCAATGAAATACATTTATTTTCTGATTATGTAACAAAGGTCTAGACTTACTTTCTTAACTCTTTAATCACACCTCTAGTATCACAGGACCCTGATATCCTCTTTCAACTTTTAAGTTTGACACAGCTATCTCCCCTCTCCCTTCACAGCATCTGTTGACTCAATGGCCAGGGCTAGTTTCCATCTGAATTCATGACCTATCTGAGGTCACTCTTCTTGAAACTGCTTTTTCCCCTCAAGAAACTGTCTTTCTGTGAACAAATCTGACTAGATATTATATGGCTCATCCCCTTTAATTATAGGTGGAACTCCATCGAATTAATTACATTGCAAACTCTGAATGGTATAGTAATTTCATTGATAGATGCATGGTCTAGGTTGGAGATGGAGAAAGGAGAAAATCTTGATCCTAACCCTACTCTCTCAACTGTGACTTCTGATATAGACGATGCAGAGACCCCAGGCTACAAAGCTTCTCTAGTTTGGGACTTCCTGACTGACTGGAACTACTCAAATGTTATTTAAGGGAAACCTTTGTGTATAGGTTTCGTAGCTTTCCTTTCTAATGTATTCCTACTTCATACACCAGTAGGCATTTTTATAGCCCTTTTACTTCCTCTAATTAGATAGCAGGCTTTCTTGTTTGAAGGGATCAATCAAAGACCCCCCCCCACCACCACCACCATGTAAGTATGAAGACAAGGTTTTATTCAAAAGGCATTAAGATCTCTGAGCCTCAGTTCTCTCATTCGTAAGTTGGGGATAAGCCATTAACTATCTACATTATCAGAGCAGCAAGATGGCACAGTGGCTAGAGTCTAGCACTGGGGATACAATCAGGAAGACCTGAGTTCAAATTTGACCTTTGGCACGTACTAGCTATGTGATGCTGGGCAAGATACTTAACCCTGTTTGCCTCAGTTTCCTTGTCTTTAAAATGATCTCGAGAAGGAAACAGCAAACCATTTCAGTGAATTGGCCAGGAAAATCTCAACTAGGGTCGCAAAAAGTCAGTCACAATTGAAATGACTGAACAACAATGAAAATCTACTTTATCAAATTACTATAATGAAAATGCTTTGTAAGTCACAAAATGCTATAAAATGTAGGTTATTAATATAATTTGGGGGCAGATTTGATGCTTAGCTGGGAGGATGGGTTTAAATCCTCAAAGGAAAATTCTCTTCAACTCGCTTTCCATTTTTGCTTACCTGTAATTGATTAAAGGCTGATTCCTCAAGGGCTTTAGGATCTTCTTAACCAAGTTTTCTCACTTTTATAACCTAGGGTAGAAGTGCCAGCACAGAAGTTCCAACAGCCCAATCCTTAACTGGTACAATGACAGATTCCATCTTAGGTATAGAAGGAAGACTTTTGACATTCATTTGAGGCTGATTTTTTTTCTTTATCTTGTATAAAAAGGTATTTAATGTGATCACTCATGCTCCTTACTAAGAATAGCCAACTGCTAGAAAATTCATTATTTGCAGATTTCCAGTCCTTCCTATGAGACTCCTTGATTACTTAGTTGTTCTTTTCTCCTATCAAAAACTTTGTTCTAGTATAAAACCAATTAGAATTCTAATTACACTGCGGCATGGAATCTCATTTTTTACTTACCTTATAGGCAGTGCTTATCAGTAGCTTATGAATGATGAGATGTAGGTCAGAGCTACTGCCTTTGCCACCATTACAAAGGCAATTCATCAGCAAATTAGACCTTTATAGAAGTCTAGTGACTAAAAAAAACCCACAAAAATAAATAAAAATAGATAAAATAAAAAAGTCAAGTGACTTCTCAACAGTTAGAGAACTAAGATGTATGAGAGCTAAGCCTCAAACTTGGGTCTTCCTGACCCCAAGGCTAGTCTTCTATCCATTTTACCATATAGATACTATGCCCCAGAACCATTACACTTTAGACACTACTGTTCTCTCCTAATTGAAGATAAACAGATAGAAGAATAAGCCCTCAGCCTTGGGATTGTATCAGGACCAATCTGGATTTTAACATTCCTACCATCCTCTTTCAGTCTGCAAAGGCCTAAAGATGGAAGAACTCATTACAAAAAAATAAAACAATGTGCCCCAGCTGGGAACATCTTAGAATTATTCCCATTTGCCATGAAGCAATAATCTTTATACTGACATCAAAGAGGGATTCTAGCACAGCAAACCATTTCAATCAATTAGATGATAGCATCACATTTCTAGGAAAGCAGAAATCATGGTCCCATGCATTTCACTAACTAGATTAGTCAGAATGTTTTGTAAATGTGGCCCAAGAGATCTATATAAGCTGAGATAGCTGCAAGGAAAACAGCCAAATCATCTGAAAACTGCTTATTTTCACTAGGATCCAATCAAAATCATCTTATCTCATTCAACTGTCTCATACCAGCTGCCTCATGCCCAGACTTATTTCTAGATTTTCTTCTGGTAGTCAGAGAAGGGTGACCAACTAATTAGTGATGCTCTGCTTTAGCTGCACCATTTCTGTAGGACTCACTGGTTGTCTCCTTTCGGCATCAAGCTCCTGCTTTTAAGTTTGGAAATGATTTTTAAGGGAGAATATCCAGCAAGGCTCTTTTTTAAAGGCATTTTAATTTTTTAAAACAATATTATATTTTCCCTTAAATACATGTAAGATAATTTTAACCTTTAAAAATTTTTTGAGTCAAATTCTCCCTTCCTTTTCTGCCTTACCCCTTCTCTGAGATGAGAAGCAAACTGATATAGATTTTACATGTGCAATAATGTAAAACATTTTTCTTGATTAGTCATTTTGTGGAAGAGAACACCAATAAAAATGAAGAAATAAAATGAAATATAGTACATAATATAGTCTTCATTCAGACTCCATCAGTTGTTTTTCTGGAGGCAGAGGACATTTTTCATCATAGGTCCTTCAAGATTGTCTTAGATCACTATATTGCTAAGAATGGCTGTCATTTCCAGTTGATCATCATACAATATTGCTGTTACTATGTACAGTGTTTCTCCTGGTTCTACTCATTTCCCTTTGTATCAGTTTATGTAGGTCTTTCTAGGTTTTTTGGAAATTCTCCTCCTCATCATTTCTTCTAGCACAATTGTATTCTATTAAAATCATATCAGCTAGGCAATACAATAAATAGAGTGCCAGGCCCGAAGTTGGGAGGACCTGGGTTCAAATTTGATTTCAGGCTTCCTGGCTGTGTGACTCTGGGAAAGTCATTTAACTCCAATTACTTAGCCATTAATGATCTTCAGTCTTTTTTTTTTGGTTATCATTTATTTTTATCTTTCCATATATAACATAATATGTAACATAACACTACTGTAATACATATGATATATTATAAAATATAATAAATTACAAGAAATATGGTGGTATCAATTCTAAGATAATTCAAGGACAGAATCAATTCTAAGAAGGTAAGGGTTTTAAATATATATAAATATACATATATATTGCCAATCGTATGCCACAACTTGTTCAGCCATTTACTCAATTGATAGACATCACCTCAATTTCCAATTCTTTGCTTCCACAAAAAGAGTTGCTATAAATATTTTTGTACAAATAGATACCTTTTCTTTTTATTTTCAAATCTTTTTGAGATACAGGCAAGATTCTTTCTAGCTTGGCCTACAAAAAGATTACCTAGTAGAAATCATAGGATCATAGATCTAGGCTTGGAAAAGATTTTGTAGACCTTCAAGTCTAGCTCCCTTATTCATAGATGAGGAAACTGACTGAGAGGGGATAACCTAGTGAGTGTCTAAGGCAGAATTTTAATTTAGGCATTCCTGACTCCAAGTCTAGTGTTCTATGTAGTTCCCTCACTTAGTAAATGTTTTCAGATTGGCTAGGAAAAAATTATAGAAAGCAGGGTTCTAGCTCATTAAATTTGCAAAAACAATAAAACAAAAAACCCCAAATACCATGCATAGGTCCACAAGGTTTACAAAGCCTTCAGTGTATCTGATGCTGAAACTCTCATCTGTAAAATAGAGAAGCTGGGCTTGCAGACTTCTAAAATCATCTGAAGACTTCTAAAGTCATCATTATAAACCATTCAATTAAAAAAATCTAAGAGTCTCTGATTATATGTTTCAATATATTCTTATTATACCAAAATTTAGAAAAATCAGAATTTATACTCTCCAGAACTCTACCCTATGGGTACACAGAGTGCTTAATATTGTGGTATGGTTCTTTGGGGAGTGAGATTTAAATGCTGAGAAATTACATATGTGTTCTTGACCCTTGACTGTCATTTTAGAAAACATCGTGGACATCTATCAAAGAGATAGGCATTTTGGAGAACCAAAGCAAGAGTTTCCAAGATTGGACAGTTATTGGTAATTGTCCCATAGTTCCTCAAATGCCTATAATTACATTTCTAGGAGGGAAGAAAATTGATATTCTAAGAATTTGCTTTCTTATCTTCAAAATGTTTCACTGACCCAGATTCTCCTTCTGTCTACATCAGTCTCATAATAAGTAGGGCATGAAACAGAGTGAATTCATTTTTGAAGACACTGAGCATGGAGCCCCTGCAGCTGTAAAATTTATTTACTCATTCATTCATTTAGCAAATATTTGTTGAATATCACCCAGTAAAGCCTTTTGCTAGAAGCTAGGGGGGGACAAGGAACAAGACGGTCTCTGCCTTTGCAGACTGAGATGGGTGTTTTTAGACACAAATTATAATCATACAAAGCTTAATGTAAAAAGAAGGGAATTACACGTAAAACACTATGAACATTTAAAGGAAGGAGAGATTATGTCAAGCCATGGGTCCTTAGGGAAGGAAAGCTTCATAGAACGAAGGGCATTTGAGTAGGGATTTAGAGATCATTAGGAGTTGGATAGCCAGAACTGAGATCATGGCATGCAGGTATAGGTCAAGGAGGATATTTCAGGCAGCAAGAACAGAGTGATGAAAGGAATAGGGTAATGAGAACAGGGGCTTTTCTGGGTAACAATACTCCAGGTAAGCTAGAATGTAGTGTGTATGAATGTAGGGACAGCTAAGGAGTAATATGGATAGAGTGCTGGCCCTGGAGTTAGGAAGACTCAACTTCCTGAGTTCAAATACAGCCTTAGACATGTATTAATTGTGTGACCCTGTTTGACTCAGTTTCCTCATCTGTAAAAATGAGCTGGTGAAGAAAATGACAAGCCACTCCAGTAACTTTGCCAAGAAAACCTCAAATGAGGCCATGAAGAATTGGACATAACTGGAACAACTGAATAAAAATAATGACAATAGTGTGCTTTAATGAGGAATAGTTGAAAACAAGTCTGCAAAAGCAGCCTGGGATCAAATCCTAGCAGGTTTTGAATGTGACACTAAGGATTTGGGACTTTGTGGGATATATAATTGGATAGCAATCTGAAAAAGATCTAAGGGTTTGAGTTGATGGCAAGCTCATTATTCAACAGTGTGATGTGGCAGCCAAGAGTGTGAATGTTATCTTAGGCTGCATTAAAGAGAAACATAATGGCCAGAAATAAGGAGTTGAAAAACCTCTGTATTAGAGGTTTATTATTATTATTATATTTTTGTTAGACATGCCTGGATAGATCTAGAGAATATTATATTCATTTTCAAGTGTTATAGTTTCAAAAGGGTACTGATAAGCTGGGCAGCTAGGTAGTGCAGTGAATAGAAGCTGGACATGATTCATTTTTCTGAGTTCAACTCTAGCCTTCGACACTTTTACTAGCTGTGTGACTCTGGACAAATCACTTATCCCTGTTTGTGTCAATTTACTTATCTGTAAAATGAGCTGGAGAAGGAAATAGCAAGCCAGTCCCGTATCTCTGCCAAGAAAATCCCCAAATGGGGGGGGGGAGGGGCACAAAGAGTCAGACAAGACTGAAAAATGAATAAACAACAAATTGCTAATCTAGAGAAAAATGTCTGAATGGGCCTTCCCTCTCAAAATTACTTTTGATTGATTTTGTGTGTAATTATGCTAAGAGGATGAGAGCTCCTGGAGGGAGGGACTATTTCACTCTTGGGTTTTTATTCCTAGCACCGACCACAGTGCCATCTTTGTTGTCCAGTCATTTCAGTCATGTCTTCTCTGGCTCATTTTACAGATGAGGAATTGTGGCAAACTGGGTTAAGTGACTTGCTCAAGGTCATACAGCTAGTAAGTGAGGCAAGATTCAAAATAGGCAGATGAATTTTCCTGACTCCAATCCTGGCACTCTATCCATTGTACCACCTAGCCACTCCTGTCTGCCACATAGTAGGTTTTCTTGGTAAAGACAGTAGAGTAATTTGACATTTCCTCCCCCCCACCTCATTTTGTAGATGAAGAAACTGAAGCAAAAAGGGTTAAGTGACTTGTCCAGGGTCACACAGTACTAATTGTCCAAGACCAGATTTGAACTCAGGATTTAAGATGAATCTTTACCAGAAATATAATTGTCTATGCTATTCAGAAATCACGCCACTGGAAAATAGTCTGGCAGAAACTAGATATAGACCATTATTTGACAACATTTACTAAGGTAAGATCAAAATGGATACATATCCCAGGCATAAAAGGAGATGCCAACAGCAAATCAGAAGGACAGGGAGCATATAATCCAATTTATGAATAGAAGAAGAATTTATGAATAAATAAGAGATAGAAAGTATTGTGAGATATAAAATGGATAATTTTGAATACATTAAGTTGAAAAGGTTTTGTTTAAATGAAACTAATGTAACCAAGATTAGAAGGATAGCCATAAGTTAGGGGGAAATTTTTATAGAAAGTTTCTCTGGTTGAGGTCTCGTATCTAAAATACATAGAACATTTTGTCAAATATATAAGAATATGAATTATTCCCCAACTAATAAATGGTCAAAAAATAAGAGCCAACAGTTTTGGGATGAATAAACTGAAGATATATATGATATATATGTATATATATATATATATTTAAAGTGCTCTAAATCATTATTGGTTATAGAAATGCATATCAAAACAACTCTGAGATATCATCTCATACCTATTAAATTGGCTAAAATGATAAAAGGACAAAATGACAGATGTTGGAGGTGATATGGAAAAATGGGGACTCCAATAAACTGTTGGTGCAACTGTGAACTCATCCAACCATTTTGGAGAGGAATCTGGAATTATAATCAAAGAGTTATGACACTGTGTATACCTTTTAACTCTGCAATATTACAATTAATTTTATTTCCTAAGTGACCAGGAGAAAAGGAAAAGGACCTGTATATTCTAAAATACTTATAGTAAATCTCTTTGTGGTAGCAAAGAACTGGAAATTGAAGTGAGGAATGACCATCAGTTGGGGAATGGCTCAACAAATTGTGGCATCTGATTGTGATGGGGTCCTACTATACCCTAAGAAATGATGAATGGGTTAATTTTGGGAAAACATGGAAAGGCCTGCATAAAATTATGAGGGGTGAAATGAACAGAATTAAGATAAAATTATATACAGCAACAAAAATAACAGAAATATTATTTGAAGAATAACTTGTATATGTCCACCTCTAGCAAAAGAACTAATTAATAGAAATAAGCAAGATGGTTTTATATATACATACATTTTTTTGTCAAATGATGTCTTCTCTAATGAGGGAAAGGGAGAGAAGGAGTTAACTGGACATTTCAATGCAACAAATGAAAAAAAAATAAAATTTTAAACCCTTACCTTCCATCTAAGAATCAGTACAGTATATTGGTTCCAAGGCAGAAGAGTGGTAAGGACTAGGCAATGGAGATTAAGTGACTTGCCCAGGGTCACACAGCTGGGAAGTGTCTGAGGTCAGATTTGAACCTAGGACCTCCCATCTCCAATAAACCTTTAAAAAAAAGAAATCACACCACTGACAGAGAAAAACTAGCTCAAATTTGAAAATCAATTTCTATTATTTGGCTAGAGAGGCAGCATAGAGTAGCAGTTGGAGACCTAGGCTCAGATGCATGAAGGTCTGAGTTCAAGTCTTGCCTTTTTACTTATTTTTTTTTGGTTGGGTGACCCTGGGAAAGTCATTTAAACCATCAGTGCCCAAGTCAACTCTTTAAGAGCCAGTTCTGATCTATATTAATAGGCATTTCTTTTTCTAGGAATCCTCTATACCAATGAAACCATATGTCTTGGTCCTATCCCTTAGTTCTGTCTGGCTCGACCGAGAGCCTAACAGCATGGAAATGTGATATCCTACATTATTGTGATTACTGCCAATGGTATTTTTACCCTGTAGACCTAACCACACATATTTTTCTCCTCTCTAATTTTCCTTTCTGGGTCACAGGGATAATGAAATATGTCACATATAAAAATTCCTTTGGTAGTTTTAATATTAAAAATCATGAAGATCAAATTCTTTAGACTTATTTTCCCACATGAGGAACCAAAAAATTATGACATGTGACTTATGTCCTGTTGCCTATTCCCAGTAGAACATGGACAATCTTTTAGCATGGATATTCCTGAGAAAATGACTGTTTAAAATGTCCAATAACTAATTGGTATGTTCTGACAAGTTTAAAAAAATGTGTTTTGAAATGTTCATCAGAGGTTCAGAAAGAAATATAGACAAATTTCCTTTAAAGGACTGAAAAGGAGAGAGAAAGTATCTAATCTCTTTAGATTTAGTGGTTATAAGAGCAAGCAAGGACTCCATCATATAGGAATTCTGTTTCTATGTGAAAGGAGATTTGAGAGAGGAAGGGGGACATGAAGAAAATCTTTTACCATGTAATACTCCTTGTGATATATTGTGACAATCACAGGCCAGCGGTAGAGAAGGCTTGAACCTGTTTGTAGTGACTAATTACTTGCCTTTCATGATCGATTGTTCTTCAACTATAGATGAGCCTCAGTCCATTCTCCTGACACTGGTAGTCTTTGGAGTAGGTGTGGTTGTAGTCATTCTTTTTGTTGATGATAGTAGAATTCAGTGAAGTATGAGAAATTACATAACCTGATGCAGAGTGAAAAAGCAGAAGGAGGAAAACTATATACACAACAACTGCAACAATATAAAAGATGAGAATAATAATAAAAAACATTTTTTTTATTCTGATGGTTTTATTGAGGAAACAACAAAACGAAACAGAATATTCTGTAATTATCAAGTTTGACTTTGGAGAAGAGTTGAGAAAATTCATCTCCTCCCTTCCTTGTGGGAGATTTTTTCATTTAATTTTATTAACTATATTAATTTACACATAAGTATATAACATTTAAAATTAAATTTAAATATAAGTATATAAAATTAAAAATTAAATTTAAATTTAACATTTACTGTTAGGGATGGCTGATGTATTGGTTAATTTGCTAAACTTCTTTATTTCCTCTTTCTTTTTTATTCTTTTTTTGGTATGGCTTTGAGTAGAAGTGAGAAAGATATATTTGGAAATGAAGGGGGAACCCTAATTTAACATTGCCAGGTAGATTTAGATGACCTAACATCTTTCTCCTCAATCACTTCTCCAGGGAGTTTTGCTTTAATTTGGAAGTGGTAGTGAGCCTGACTTTGATTGATGGGGTCACTTTGCCCCACTTTTGGACTTGGAGGGAAGAGAAAGTGAGAATTTGAGAATATGTGTGAAGCTGGGCAAAATAAGCTGAGGGGAGGGCAGAAGAAATTTCCGTTGTAATGAGATCATTAGAGCTGTCTTCCTGGATAGAAATTGTGAGGGTGGATTGTGCATTCCACAGGCCAAAGTGTCAAGGTGGCAGTTATTTGATTTTCTTCTTATCCCACTGGGCTCTCTCTCAGTTCCAGAAGGAATGTGGTCCTGATGCCTTTCCCCAGACCGGGCAAAAGTCTGCTTCTTAAAATTTTATCTTTCTGAATTTAAATATTTTTTTTAACTCTTAAGCTAGCAATTTTGAGAAAAAGCTGTTCACCACTTTGATGGTTTCTTCTCTATGTATGCCAATGTCCAAATTACCATCAGAAGGGAAGGAAGTCGATGTAAATCTATATTATTTTGGCAGGTCTTGCTTTGGGGTTGGGGCATCAGAGCTACAAAAAGAATTATGAATTTTTTTTTCAGAACTTCCCAGGGCAAAGAAAGAATATTTATGCCAGGATTTTCTAAGCCAGAGTTGCCAATTTTTTTGGATAATAGAATCCTATCAATAATTTTTTTAGCATACACCTCCTATATATGTTTACTTATTTATAATCAAAACATATATGTGTAAACATTTATGTACACAAAAATATACATGTATACACATCTATAGTCATACACAAACATACATACTGGAGATGAAGATTGGACTTGTGATTTCTTCACTATAGGGAATTCTAGTGAGAAACTTCCTCTACGAATGTAGGTCAGCAAGCTTTCTGCAACTAAGTCTCAGAGTGTTGAATAGAGAGCACTGAGAAGCTAAATAGGTTGCTGAGGTTCAATCAGTGAGTATTTGTCAAAGATAAAACACTGGGTCTGGAGACAGAAAGACCTGAGTGCAAATGTGGCTTCAGACACACTAGTTGTATGATCCTAGATAAGTTACTTAACCTCTCTCTCCATCTCAGATTCCTCATCTATAAAATGAGGATAATAATAGCACTGATCTTACAAGGTTATTGTGAGCATCAAATGAGATATTTGGAAGGTGCTTAGCATCTAGCAAAGACTTAATATAATGTTTGTTTCCTCCATACCTATTTTCCTTCCTGTTTGTCCCCAAAGAGAGATTCAGCATTTGGTGATATATAATGGCCAAACCTTAGCAGTTACAATATATATAACTGATACAGTTCTGAGCCTCCAGTAGTTTTTTTTAAACCCTTACTTTCTGTCTTAGAATCATTACTGTCTATTGGTTCCAAGACAGAAGAGCAGTAAGGGCTAGGCAATGGGGGTTAAGTGACTTGCCCAGGGTCATACAACTGGGAAGTATCTGAGGTCAAATCTGAACCCAGGACTTCTCATCTCTAGATCTGGCTCTCAATCCAATGAGTCACCCAGATGCCCTCAACCCCTAGTAGTTTTTGCATGGGAAAAGAAAGCATCTGGGGAGAAGCCAACAAAAACCAGCTAGAGTCTGGTTGTTAGCATAATTACTGACAAAGGGTAAAAACTTGCAAGCATGTGTGGATTGCCTCACTAAGTAGCAAATTTGTTCTAGCAATAGGTGTTTTGCATTCTAATACTGTATCATAAATGGGCAAAATGTAGTCATGAAGTTCTTGCAGATGCAACCATTTTTTGTTTGTTTGTTTGTTTTTGCAATGTTGAAGCATTGTCAGGGACAAATGTAGTTTTCTTCTAGGACTCAGGTACTAACCTATAAAAATGGAGGGGGTCAGAGTGGGTGATAACAGACATTCTCTCTAGCCCTAAATCCTATAATACTATATAGGAGTAAGACTCCTAGATGCCTGAAGAGAGGCTAACAGGCTTAATGATAAGCTTTTAACTGTCACTCCTTCACCTACCTCCCTTGTTCCAAACTTTCCTGGTTGAGCAGCTAATCATGTTCCAGGTATCTATAGTAGCATCAGCCCATTCACCATTGGAACAGTCCTCCCTCCAAGCACCTCCCAGTTTTGTCCCTAGGAGTCCCTTGGTAAGGTGGGGAAGCACTTTTATTTGCACTCCAAAGACCAAAAAATACCTGAGGTAATTAGAGCTTTCAAGACTATCCTAGCATAGCCTAAGACCAGGAACTAATGATATAAGAGGACTAGAAAACAAACTTGGGCATCTGAATTTGCCACCCTAAAGAGAATTAAATAATAAATGCTATCATTAGTAAGCTCCTAGCCATTGTATACTAGGTTAATCACAGTCTGCTTGACTCTATTCTTGTGTGAGCCCAACGGACTGAATGGAATTATTTTCATTAAGTTCTTTCTTTTAAAATGGAGTCTGATTTCTTAAGACTTTCTGTGGAATAGTAGAATGAATATTGGACATAGAGTCAGGAAGGACTACTAACTGCTACCAATACTTCTAGATGTGTGACCTTGGGCAAGTCCTTAAATTTACAGAATCTATTTTCCCCTGCCTACCTATCTCACAACAGCTGTTGTGCAGATCAAAGGAGATAATTCATATGAAACACGGTGCAAATGTTAAATGTTTGGAAACTCCTTCTATTGATACCCATCAGCAACTCATTTGTAGCTTCTAGCTTGAATAGGGTTGGCTAGGTCAGAGATGTCAAACATCAGCTCACCACACTTCTATAAATGGGAAATATTTAACAAAAGAAATAAAAATGCAATAAAATATAGGCAACATTCTATTTTAAAAGTACATCTTAGAGACATTAAATCTGCCCTGCCCATCCTTAATCTAATCACCAAAGGTGAGAACATCCCCACTTAATTCACAAGTTGGGAGGTCTGTGACCCACTGTGTGCTATAGTGAATGACAAATCAGAATTTACTGACTGCCTCCTGGGCAGTCCTAAGAAAAGTGTTTGTTGGAATTGGACACGTAAACTAAGAGGAAGGCACAGGAAGTGATACAAAAGAAGCCCCTTTAAAAGAGAGTTCAGTGAATTAAACATTTTTTCTTGTTTGTGACTTGGACCTGAAGGAGAGCTGGACCTGGAACCCTGAGACCTTGGTGAGACTGTTCTTAAATATTTCCCTTAGAACTACATATGGTGAGTGTAAATAGTAAATCTTCCTGAGCTTCTCTAAAGGAACTTCCCTTTCAAAAGAGACTCTGTGACTGAAGCTTTTGCTTCATTCACCTCTGGCCCTCCAGCCCTCCAACCTTGGGCTCAAGGCTGTCCCTCAGCTGAGGACTAATTAGATCTGCCTGGCTTAAACGAGGGGGCTGGAGCAAATTACCTAGTGTGTTAGATTACTTATCCTATCTTATACTCTTTCTGATTTTCTTATTTTCTCTTCCTCTCCTCATTTGTAAATAAACTTCCATAAAAGTCATTTTGACTTGAGGTTATTCTTTAATTGGGGATTGATAATTATTCAATTCCCTGGTGACCAAACCTTTTAATATTCACCCAACCAAAACCCCTTTTTACCCTTTACACACTAGCCTAGGGCACTAAAAGGCTTGCCCATGGACCACGCAGCTAATCTGCTTCTGGTTCAGTACTTTTATCCAGGTCTTCCTGATTCCCAAACTACTACCTCTATATAATATACAGAGGGAAAAATATTCATGCTGATATTTTAATACATAATATATAAATAAATAATATATTTAAAATAACTATTATATAAATAAATAATGAATAAAAGAAATAATAAAGATCTTATTATGTTTGAATATAGATAGAATAATGCTCTAGTCCAAAAGAAAGGGAGATATTTTGTGTTGGGGTTAAGAGAAATTAATTGGGTTTAAGAGAGGCAAAGAAATACACACCAATCCTGACGTTGGTGGAAATCTGTGGCCTGTGAATCCATAGGGAATTAGGGGAGCAGGAGGAATGAGTCCATATTATGGTCATCTTTTGTGATGAGACTAGTATTTTAATTGCTGGTATCATACTAGTGAAGTATGGCATTCAAGACTTCCACAAAAAAGAACAAATTGCAATTAAGGGAAAGCACTCAAGAGAACAAGCAAACACTAAGAAATCAGTGAAATCAAATTTTTGGTAAGCTAATTGCATTAGGTACAAGGAACAGATGGAAATCTTCAAAAGTCTGATGATAGGACTTGTTTTGTGGGAAGATGACTTCATTGTTGTTATTGCTTGTGCTTTGTTCTTAAAGAAAACCAGTAGCATTAAGATGAGTGATTCTTGGCTTTTGAATTGAATTGTATTTTAGTGAGGCAGTGTTGCCCAAAATCATGGGTCTTGCTTTCTCTTCCAAAGTCATTGAAGTCCAGTGATAAGACAGAAGTTAAGATGACTGGCAATGGCCTGGAATGCAGTGGACAACCTTGACATCTTCAATGTTCTACCAAGCACTAAGCGTTCCAAAAAGCTTACTCTAATTGCCTTCATAGCCACTGAAACAAATTGCTTTCATCTGACCATTTTGCCAGGAGAAGGCTTCATGTACTTTGGGTAGACTTCTCCCTAGATCACCAATAAGTTTTAAGTCAGGCTTCATAAAAAAGGAAGGAAAGAAGGAAACGAGCATTTATTAACATGCCTACTATTAGGCTAAATAATTTGTAAATATTATCTTATTTGATCCTCATAACAACCTTGTGAGTAAGTGCTATTATTATCCTCATTTTACAGATGAGGAAATTGAAAAATATAGCAGCTAAGTGATTTGTCCAGAGGTCATAAAGCTAGAAAGTGTCTGAGGTGCATGAACTCTAGGCCAGAACTATCCATTTCATCACTTGCTTTTGTCAACTACAGATTTCTTTCTCCCACAGTTTATTTACTCTGTCTTCATGATTGTGGTAACCCTGGTCAACTCACTTCCCTCAAAACACACCTTCATTGATAATAATCAATAGGCATTTATTAATCACCTACAAAGTATCAGGCACTGTGCTAAATATTGGAGGTACAAATATGAAAAAAAAGGCAATCCCTGCCTTCAATGAGCTTATAGTCTAATGGGGGAAGACAACACACAGATGGAAGCTGAAAATGTGGAGGATTAGGGATAGGAAAAAAGGATCAGGATGTCTGCATCAGCCCAAAGTAGTGCAACTAGGTAAGAAATCAGATGTCTGAGATGATCAGTCTCTTTCCATGGCTATTTGGAATTCATGGTCCCACTCTTCAGTGAGAGAGGCACAAAGTAGTGATGAAGTTCATTATGAAGGCTGATGAGATTTTGCAGAATGACAAATTTATCCCAATAATGAGTTTCCTTGGGCATGGTTCAGAAGTTAGAAAAGCCTTCAAAGAATGCAGCCAAGTGAGAAATGAGGGGATACCTTATATTTGCCCACACTGATGTTTTTGTGCACTTGGTTTACCCCCTGTCTCCTCAACATCTGGATTTATCTAAATGCTACCTTCTTGCAGTTCCAGCTCAGACTTTGAACTCGTCTAGCTTATTATCTTTACACTTTATTTGGCATTTATCTTGTCCTACCTTATACTGAGAATTATCATACTGTGAAGCTAGGTTAACACCCCAACAAGACTGTAAGGTCCTTCAGAGTAAGGGAGTAGGCTATAAATTCGTCTTTATGTACCCTATATCACCTGGGATGATCTCATCCCAGGTGATATAGGGTACATAATTTGATAATGATTTAATGGAAGCTTATACTTAAACTTATAAGTGAATGATCATTAATTAATCAGTAACCCCCTAACACCTGAATACCCAACTGGGCGTAGGACAGCTCTCTTCTTATTTCTTTTACTTTTTTTTTTAAACCCTTACCTTCCATCTTAGAATCGATACTCTGTATTGGTTCCAAGGCAAAAGAGCAGTAAGGCTTAAGCAATGGGGCTAAGTGACTTGCCCAGGGTCACACAGCTAGGAAGAGTCTGAGACCAGATTTGAACCTAGAACCATCATGTCTCCAGACCTGGCTCTCAATCCACTGAATCACCTAGCTTCCAGGATAGCTCTCTTCTTAGAGAAAGGGAATATTATTTCTTTAGAAAAGTCTTGGGAATACAAGATGTAGGAGGTACAGAAATAATACATGGTTCCTTAATAAATGTTTATTGATTTTTTTAATTTTCAGAAATAAGATTACACCTTCCTACTCTGTGCCTTTCACTTGCTGACTCTTATACACTTGTATGACGAATGCTCTACCTCCCCACTTTTGTCTCATGGCTTTGCTGACTTTCTTTAAGATTCATCTCAAACTTAATTTTCTGCAAGAGTCCTTTCTTAACTTCACTCTCCTCTGCTAGTGAGAATACTTTCCATTTGGCTGAATTACATTTTGTAGACACTAAATTATTTGGATATTTTCTCTCTCATTAACTGATTGAAGTCAGAAACTGTATTTTTGCCTTTTCAGGGGGTACCCCTTGTGCCTGCCACATCTAAATTCTTAATTAATGACTGTTTGACTGATTGACTTGGCAGCAGTAGGGTTGGTATAAGGGTTAGAAAAGGAAGTCAAGGTCTGATTCTTTCCCCTCCTGTTTACAAAAACAATTCAAAGATCCTGCCAGTTCATTCCTTTCTCCATATGGGGTCATTATCCTCGCTGGGTTTTTAATAGAGTCCTTTTCAAATCTGAATTTATGATGACAGCTCTTGCCCGTGCCTGAGCCCCTGCTGCAGTATGTAAAAACCTAAACATGATGGAAAGCCAGATGTTGTCCTGGTTCACTGCTCATCGGCAGCAGTTTTAGAAAATGCTTGGGAACCTGCCAAAAGCTATAATCCATTGCCCTTCTTTTAAAATTCACATAAACTTTATGGGAAATGTAATCTGAGCATTTCAGATTCCTTTATGTTTAACTCATCCAAACACTGTTTTTTATGAGTGTCTTGCTGCCTGGGTAGCTTTAGAAACAAAAGTCCTTTTAAAAAATTGAAAATAAAAAAGGAGGATGTGAAATTTGCCTTTGTTAGAACTCATAAATATCAGAGTTTGGATTGAATTGAAAAACTTAAGAAGTTCAAAAGGTGCTGAGTTTCACCACGCACTTTCTTTTTTTGTGCCCATTCTCATGCAATGAAACAACCCCCACTCCACATAGAAAATTATTAGGCACAGACACTAGTAAACAGCTTCTGGAGGCTTAGGCTGAAAGCAGGCTCAACCTCCTCTCTGCCAGCTCTCTTCGTGTGGTGAGGGGGAAAAAAATTCATTTAACCTCCTTTCCAAAGAGATTAAAAGGAACTAATGATGACAACAATACTAGATTTTGGAAAGAAAGACGCATTAGTTGAGATTGCAAAGGTTAGTCTTATTGCCTCCATTATATCATTTAAATGATTGTGAACCTCTGAATACCAAAGTTCTTTCCTTTCTTTTGCTATTTTTCCTTTATAAAAGCTATTGAAAAATGAACAAGGTAGTTTATTCTGAGCTGGGGGACTTTGGGGGCTGGGGAGGGGGGAAAGACTATTAAAAGGGAATGTGGAATTTGCCTCAACTGGTTTGCACCTTTAGCTTCAGTAAGGACCCTATTTAGACTTGTTTTAGTATTTCAAATGTCTATGATCTCATGAGTGTGAGTGTTCCAACTTCTGCAAAGAAAGGAAGGTAACACCTTCTCTCTTGGCTCTAATTTCATAGAATTCGTTTTAATTTGTTTCAGTGTTTTCTCTCTTTTACATGGTTATAGTCCATGTTCTTATTGCTTTCCTGGTTCTTTTCACTTCACTTTGTATTTCACATATGGTTTTCCATGCTCCTCTGAATTATTCCAATTCACTTTTTTTAATAGCACAGTAATATTTCATTACATTCATGTACTACAATGTGTAGCTATTTCCCAATTGATTGGGCATCTCTTTTGTTTCTGATTCTTTGCTACTACAGAAAGTGTTATTAAAAATACCTTGTTTCTATGAGGCTTTGAAAGCAGCTTGGTGATGCGATGGGTAGAATATTGGGCCTGGAGTCAGAAAAATCTGAGTTCAGATCTGGCCTCAAACACTAGCTGTGTGATCTTAACCCTAATTTGCATTACTTTCCTTGTCTGTAAAATGAGCTAGAAAAGGAAATGACAAACTACTCCAGCATCTTTGCCAAGAAAACCCCAAAATGGAGTCATGAAGAGTTGAACATGATGGAAACAACTCAACAATAATAAAATATATAGCCTTTCCTTTTTTTATCTTTGGCTTCCATGGGATATATACTTAACGTATTTGGGTCAAGTGGTATTGCTGATTTTCTTGAAAATTCAATTTAAATTCCATTTTTTGCAAAAGTCTTTTCTCAGGGGGCATCTGGGTGACTCAGTGGATTGAGAGCCAGGCCTAGAGATGGGAGGTCCTGGGTTCAAATCAGGCCTCAGACACTTCCTAGCTGAGTGACCCTGGGCAAGTTACATGACCCCCATTCCCTAGCCCTTACCACTCTTCTGTCTTAGAACCAATATGCAATATTGATTCCAAGATGGAAGGTAAGAGTTTTTTTTTTTTTAAAAAGTCTTTTCTCAGTCTCATTCTCTTCAACCAGTGCCTTCTTTCTAAGATTACCTTCCATTTAAATAGATGTTATCTTACATGCACCAAATTATTTAAACATTTTCTTCACATAATTTCTAATTGTTTCCCATAATGGCTGGATCAGCTCACAGCTCCACTAACCCTGCATTAGTGGGATTATCCTTTTTTTTTTTTTTAAACTCTTACCTTCTGTCTTGGAGTCAATTCTGTGTATTGGCTCCAAGGCAGAAGAGTGGTAAGGGTAGGCAATGGGGGGTCAAGTGACTTGCCCAGGGTCACACAGCTGGGAAGTGTTCTGAGGTCAGATTTGAACCTAGGACCTCCCCTCTCTAGGCCTGGCTCTCAATCCACTGAGCTACCCAGCTGCCCCCGTGATTATTCTTTTACAGCCTCTTGACCAACAATTATTCCCATCTTTTCTTATTTTTGTCAATTTTCTGAGTTTATAGTAGAAACCCAGAGTCATCTTGATTTTCATTTCTCTTATTTGGAATAGTCTTTCATATGATTTTAACTATTTTCAGTTGAACTGTTTATCTTCTTTGACTATTTATAATTGGGGCTTTTACCTGTTTTGAGCTAGAATCGTTTCTACTGCTTTTTCTTTGAATTTTTATAGGTTCTTGGTCTAACAAAGATATTTTTGTTGCATTGAGAAACATTAACGTCTCTTATTTTTGATATTTTTATCATGAATGAAGATGAAATTGCTGTTCAAGATAAATGAAGAGGTCATAAGAGAATATCTAATTGCCCACAATGAGTTTGAGTTATTTGGCCTGGACAATGAGGTTAATTTGCAAGGCACTGAATTAACTTGTAAGTATGATTATTGAACTGTTGTCTGTGACCTTTGAAGATTAGTGCTAGAAAATTGACAATAGGCAAATGTCCCAGTATTCCAAAAGAGCTAACAGGTGGATTCTCCAAACTGCATTCTAATGAGCTTGATATTGACTTCTAGCTGAATTCTAGATAATTTTATGGAACACATTGTTTGCAAGCCTTTAAGAAGGAGAGTCCTCATTATTTTGAGCCAGCAAGAGATCATTAAGAGTAAGTCATGTCTTATTGATATTATTTGTTTTTTTTTAAAAGTAACCAAATTGGTAGATTAGGTGATTGCCATTGTATTTTATATATGGATTTCAGGAAAATATTTTACTAAGTTTCTCTTTATAACATTATGGAAAACATGGAGAGATATAGACTGAACGACAGTATAATTATGAATATTTGGAACTGGTTGATTGACCATATTCAAGAATATTGATGAATGGTTTGATGTCAGCCTGGCGAGAGTCCTGGAATGGCAGTAGAATTCTAATGCTACTGAAGAGGATTCTGTGTTTGACTCTATTCTGGTCAACATTTTAAAAAATGATTTGGAGGAAAGTATAGTTAGTTTGCTCATCAAATCTGCAAATGACACAAAGCTAGAAGGGTTAGCTAGCATGATAGATAACAAAATCAATATAAAAATATCTTGTGTTTTACACTATTACATATGTAAAATCTATATAAGTTTGCTTGCTGTTTTAGGCATCCAGGGAAGAGAAGGAGAGAAGGAAGTTGAGAATTTGGCTCAAACTTTTAAAAAAGGATAAAAAATTGTTTTTCATGCAGTTGAGGAAAAAATTAAATAAAAAAATCTTGAGGGAGAATATTGAAAAAGTTAAGCTTATCCAGAGGAAAATGAGAAAATGACGTGTGTGTGTGTGTGTGTGTGTGTGTGTGTGTGTGATAGTTCATTTTCAAGTATTTGTATAATTTTCATTTGTAGAAGGTCTGAGATTTATTAGGCTCCCAAACTAGGAATTTTTGTTGTTCTTGAGCCATTTCAGTCATGTCCAACTCTTCATAAGCCCACTTAGGATTTTCTTGACAAAGAGACTGAAATGGTTTGCTATTTCTTTCTTCAGTTCATTTTACAAGTGAGGAAACTGAGGCAAACAGGGTAAAGTAACTTGCCTAGCATCATATAGCTAATGTCTGAGACTGGATCTGAACTCAGGTCTTGACATTCTCTCCACTGTTGCCCTAAGGATACAGAGAGGCTTGTTTTTGTCTCAGTAGAAAGATTTCCAATCTTCTTTTTTTAAATTATATTTATATTTTTATTTTGAATATTTTCCCATAGTTACATGTTTCATGTTCTTTCTCTCTCCCTCAACCCCCCCTAGCCCCTGTTAGCTGATGCACAATTCCACTGGGTTTTACATGTATCATTGATCAAGACCTAATTCCATATTATTGATAGTTGGACTAGAGTTATCATTTAGTGTCTACATCCTCAATAATATCCCATCAGCCCATGTGTTCAGGCAGTTGATCCTATCTTCTATCCAAAAGAATAGTAGAAGAATTTAAGAAGAATTGAATTTCCTAGGGAAGTCTTTAAATTGAAACTGAATGACAACTTTTCAGGGTGCTGGAGAGGATTCACATTTCAGGGAATCTTGGACTAGATACCCTCTAAGGTTCCTTCACATCTAGGATTCTGTAATGATCTGATTGTCTTAGTAATCTCTTTACCTATAGCCTGACAAATAGAACTCTGTTATGATGTCCTTATCATCCTTTAGCCAGTAGAAATCATTTTTATGATGCATAGAATCTCAGAGTTGGAAAGGACATTAAATGCCATCTTGCTCAGGCTCTACCTAAAGCATGTTCTACAGCATGTTCAACTAATCGTCAACAAGTATGTATTAGGAAGTTGTCATCTATTTTGCTTAGCATGAGGGCAACAAAGACAAAAGTGAAAACAATTCCTGCCTTCAAGTAGCTTATAATTTAGCTGAAGGAGACAATCTATATATAAACAGGTATATACCAAAGAGATGTGTGCGTGCGTGCGTGCGTGCGTGCGTGCGTGCGTGCGTGCGTGTGTGTGTGTGTGTGTGTGTGTGTGTGTGTTACTAGCAGCTGGAAGGATCAGAAAAAAAGTCACGTAAATCATCTAGGCTCTTCTTGGAAATCATCAGTTATGGGAAACTCACGCTATCCCTAAGCAAGATTTATTTCATTTTCAGACAGTTTCCCATTAATCATTTCCCTCAAGATAAAACCATGTCCTTGAAGCCAGAAACCAGACAATTTTTGATGGATCAGCATTAGATACTGCTATAATAAAGTACTAAATTGTAAAAATGCTGACAATTAAGACAGGAGAATGGGGAACTGGGTATTAATCATTCTGTATAGATAATAAGTGAAAAGAGAGTTGGAGGAGGAGAAAGAGACCATTGTTAGCTGAGGATGTGGGATGTGATGTGTGTTTCCAGAATATAAACCTCTGTTACTCTCAGCATAAACCAAACTTAATTTGAAACTCAACTCTCCTATAAAAAAAGCATGTATTATATGAATATATTTAACATTCTTCCTCAGATACTTATAAGCTGTGTGACCCTAGGTAAGTCACTCCTCTAGGCAATGCCCCTCCAGGATGCTTGTGAGGATCATCATTCACAAGGTATCAGAGATAGGACTTGAAGCTAAGTCTTGCTCATTATAAATCTAGTACTCTATAAATTCTGCCTACACATATCCATCACCCAAGATTGTGAGGTAGGATTTGAAATGTAGGTCTCATAGTATTGTAGAGAGAGTACTGGACAGAGATTCAAATCCAAGCCCACTACTTGCTACCTCTGTGAGTTTGAGCAAGTTGTTCTGGACATCAGTTTTTCATCTATAAAATGAAGACGTTGGACCAAATGGCCCCTAAACTATCCTCTAGTTTTAATTGGATGATTCTATGAAATATTAGAACCCAAGGCTTCGGAGTTAATGCAATAGAGTTCATTTGGTGCCTAGCAGGAAGAAGTCCATAGCAACATTTCTTCTGAATCTGTCTGTGGGCTTCTGTTGCCTTCTAAGCCAAGTAACTCAAGCCCAATAATTCAGCTTCTTCCTGCCTGGCTCACATTTTGGTATTAAAAAACATCCAGTTGCTGGTCTCTGACCAAGCCTCCTGACTGTCTGCATCTTCTGGCAGATGCAACTTCACTAAATAAACATGAGAGCTCAGACAGCAATCCCTGGGGGTTCAGGGTCTGCCTCTGATAAGCACCTTTGTCCTCTAAGGGTTGGACAGAGATAGTATGGCTCATTGGTTATAACAATCCTTCCAAAACAAACGGTTAGGGTGCTGCTAAAGGAAGCCAGCTACAAGTGAACTCCAGTAACATCACAGAAATTTAGGCCATGGAACAAAGAGTGTCGGGTGGATGGGAAGGGGGGAAGTGTGAAGGACAGGGAAGGGGGCTTAAAAAGAACTGAAAAAAGTCTCCTTTTGATTGATGAAAAAAGAGATGTGGGACTTTGGGAGATCATCGTCCAGATTGTACTTTCTTTTCCTGTTTTTCCTTTGTGTGAGAGAGAACAGAGAAGATCTAAGCACAAGGATTCCAGAGGAAATAGCACCAATATTTTTATTTGACCAGAAAAGGCAAAGGAAGGCCTTTTCTTTAATTATTTTGAATCCTATCTCATGCCTGAGATACAGGGGATTTATAACCATCATCTCATTGTAAGATAAGCAGCCAAGGGTAGATTGAGGGCAAGGAAGCCTAAAGATTGGGGAAACATTACCAGAATAGGACTTTTATTCCAGTGTTAAGAGTCAAGATAAATACAAAAAGGAAAATGTAATGGTTAGTAAGAAATGTGTCAAATTGTCCCATAGGCTTTTATATCTGTTATAATTTGTTCCAAAAGAAATATGTTTTATTGGGTAACAGTTGTTTAAGCTCAGCATTTGAACGAAAGAATTCTAATTTCATCAGATGAGTGGAAAATTCTAGTTTGAGACAAATTCTAGCCTCCACCTGAGATGTCAAGCAAAATCCATGCTTTATTGCTTCCAGCGATGGGCAAACTATGGCCAGCCGGCCAGATGCAGCTCCCTGAAATGTTCTATCTGGCCAGGTGACATTCTTCCTAATCTGATGAATGCAATGAGCAGGATACAATACAATGAAACTTCAAAAGACTTGCCTTAGAAACAGACTGACAAATGAGCCATTTCCTTTCCTTTGGCCCCTCTTTAAAAAGTTTGCCCATCACTGCCTTAGACCATAAGGTTCAAGACCCTTTGCTACTAGGAGGAGGCACTGTACTCAAACTACAAGATCACATTTTTGAGAAGCAAATAAATTTCTAAAATATGTAAAAGTTTTACTCAAATGTGTAAAACTAAAAACATTAAGTGACAGCAAATATCTTAAGTTTCTCCTTCTCTTTTCCTTTTCCCCAGGGAGTTTTGCAAGTATTTCATTCCAAATCAGCACAAGGCAACACACACAGAAGGAGGTGAACAATAACTAGTACAGATGGTGTAACCCTGGGCTAGACATGACCAGTGACCCCATAGTTAGTATGCCTTAACTAAATGCTTTTTCAGGGCGCACCAAAAATAAGAGTAAAAGCTAGACTAAGTTAAATCATTTTTTAAAAAATCCTTAAATCTTTAAAAAATGGTTATTTATCAATGAAATTTATTCACGTGTCCCAGCCTCTCCCCACCCTCTTCATTCGCATCGTGGAAGGTATCGTCTGGGACATAGGCATGTTCATACAGTTAAGTCTTTCATGTTTCCATCTTTCAGTTCACTATTTGGAGGTAACATTCACAGTTTATTCATCCAGTATTCATTCTGTAGCTGTGTACGTTTTCCTCTTTGTTCTACTCACTTCACTGTTCATTATCCCATATAGTTCTCTCCAAGATTATTTCTTATGGCACAGTACTATTCCATCATAATCCTATACCACAATTCATTTAGCTATTCCCCAAATGATGGGCATCCCCTCAATTTCCAGTTTTTTGCCACCACAAAAAGATCTGCTATAAATATTTTGAAACATATAGGTTCTTTTTCTTTTCTTCTGGTCTCCTTGAGAAACAGACTCAATAGTATTGCTGTGTCTAAGGGTTATACATAGTTTTATAACTCTCTGGGTGTAATTCCAAATTGTTCTCCAAAACAGTTGAATCAGTTCTCAGCTCCATAAATAGTTTGTTAGTGTCCGCATTTTTCCATATCCCCTTCAACATTTGTTATTTTAGCCAAAATGATGAGTGTGAGATGATATTTCCAAATCATTCTGGTTTGCATTTCTCTAATCAGTAGTGATTTGGAGCATTTTTTCATATACCTATATATGGCTTTGATTTCATCATTCAAAAATTGTCTGTTCATATCTCTTCCCCATTTATCAATTGAGAGAGGATTCTTATTCTTATAAATTCAACAAAGTTCTCTATGCATTTTAGATAAGAGACCTCTATCTGAAAGGCTGTCTATAAAATTTCCTTCCAATTTTCTGTTTTTCTTTTAATCTTGGCAGCATTTGTTTTATTTGCACAAACCTTCTTCAATTTAATGTGCTCCACATTATCCATTTTACATTTTACAAGCTTCTCCAACTTTTATTGACTCATAAATTCCTCTCCTATCCATAAATCTGAGAGATAATATGTTCCTCATTTTTCTAATTTACTCATGGTCTCTCTTTTATGTCTAGATCAGGTATCAATTTTTATCTTATCTTAGAGAATAATGTAAGATATTGGTCTATACCTAGTTTCTACCAAACTACTTTCCATTCGTGACAACAATTTTGACCAAATTGTGATTTCTTATCCCACAAATCTGGATCTATACTTTTCGTCAAATACAAGGTTACTCTAATCTTTCACTGATGTTTGTTGCATGTCTGTTCTGTTTCAACAATCTCCCTTTCTATTTCTTAGCCTGTACCAGATAGCTTTGATAATTACTGCTTTATAGTACATTTAAAAGTTGATTGCTGCTAGATTTCCTTACTTTACATTTTTCATTACTTCCTTAATATTCTTAATCATTTGCTCTTCCAAATGAATTTTATTATTATTTTTTCTAACTCAATAAAATAATTTTTAATAATTAAAGTGGGATGACATTGAATAGATTAGTTTAAATAGGATTGTCATTTTAATTATGTTGCTCTACCCATCCAAGAACAATGCATATTTCTCCAACTACTTAGATTTGACTTTCTTTGTGTAAAAAGTATTTTATAATTATGTTCATGTAGTTCCTGGGTTTTTCTGGCAAGTGCACTCCCAGGCATTTTATTCAATCTGTATTTATTTTAATATCTCTTTCTCTTCTTGCAGGACTTAAATTAGTAATACATAAAAATGATGATTTATGTTGGTTTATTTTATATCCTGGTACTTTGCCAGACATTGGTAGTTTCAACTAACTTTTTAGTTGAATCTCCAGGATTTTCTGCAAACAGATTTAGCTCCATTACCTCTTTGCCTGTTCTGAATTCTTCAATTTCTTTTTCTTCTCTTATTGCTGCTGCTGGCATTTCTAAAACTATGCTAAATAATACTAGTGGTAATGGGCATCCTTGTTTCACTCCTGATCTTATTGGGAGGTTTCTACCTTATCTTCTTGCTGATGGTTTTAGGTGGATTCTTCATATCACTTTTTAAAAAACCCTTAACTTCTGCCTTAGAATCAATACTATATATTGGTTCCAAGGCAGAAGAGTGGTAAAGGCTAGGCAATGGGGGTTAAGTGACTTGCCCAGGGTCACACAACTAGGAAGGGTCTAATGCCAAATTTGAACCTAGGACCTCCCATTTCTAGACCTGGCTCTTAATCCACTGAGCTACTCAGCGGTCTCCTCTGCATATAATTTAAAGAAAAAATTCATTTTCACCTATTCTTTCCAGTGTTTTTTTTAAAGGAATAAGTATTGTATTTTGTCAAAGGCTTCTTTTTGCATCTATTGGTATAATCGTATGTTTTTTTTATTACTTTTGCTATTGATATATTCAATTATGTTTGTAGTTTTCCTTATAATAAATCAATCCTTTATTTGTTATTTGGTCACAATGTATAATCCTTGTGATACATTGTTATAGTCTCCTAGCTGGTATTTTATTTAGGATTTTTACTTCCATGTTCACTAATGAAATTGGTCTATAATTTTCTTCCTTTGTCTTTGCTCTTCCTAGTTTGGGTATGAGGACTATATTTGTTTCATAAAACTCTTTCTCTACCTGTTATTTAAAATAATTTACCTATTACTGAAATTAGTTGATTCTTAAATGTTTGATAGAATTCACTTGTAAATTCATCTGGTCCTGATGTTTTTTTCTTAGGAAGTTCATTTATTACTTATTCAATTTCTTTTTCTAAAATAGGTTTATTTAGATATTCTATTTCTTCCTCTCATATTCTGGGCAGGTTTTTTTTACAAGTATTTTCCCATTTACCTCATTTTGTTAAATTTGTTTGCATGTAATTGAGCAAAATAACTCCTTATTGTTTTAATTTCATCTTTATTTTTTGTATATCATCCTTTTATCTTTAATATTAGTGATTCAATTTTCTTTTCTCCTTTTTAAAAATCATATTAACCAATGGTTTCTCTGTTTTGTTGATTTTTGGTTGAATAGTTTAAAATTTTTGCTTTAATGTTTAAATTTAAAATTAATTATATTGTTTTGCTATTTAATTTTAAAATGTAAATGTCTTTAAATTTTATTTGATATAGTTAGCAAAAAAATTCTCATTTTTTCTTTATCTTTTCTTCTCCCAGAAAAGCATCCATTAAAAAATTAAACAGTTTTGCAAAACTGACCCCCCCAAATTACTCATATTGGACATTATGGGTAGTTTCCCATATCCATAGTCCTTCACCTATTTATTTTTTTTATTTTTTATTTTTTTTATTTCAAACCCTTAACTTCTGTGCATTGACTCATAGGTGGAAGAGTGGTAAGGGTAGGCAATGAGAGTCAAGTGACTTGCCCAGGGTCACACAGCTGGGAAGTGTCTGAGGCCGGATTTGAACCTAGGACCTCCTGTCTCTAGGTCTGGCTCTCAATCCACTGAGCTACCCAGCTGCCCCCACCTATTTATTTTTTATTTAAAATTTTTTGTTTTAATAACAAATATCCACATAAGTTTTCCAAAGTTATATGATCCACATTACCTTCCTCCCTTCTTCTTTCCCCCTTCTCAGAGCTGACAAGCAATTCAATCTGGGTTATAAATGAATTATCACTCAAAACACATTTCATTATTATTCATTTTCATAAGCAAATAATCTTATAAAACCCAAACCCCAAATCATATACCCAAATAAACAAGTGATAAATCATATGTTTTCATCTGCATTTCTACTCCAACAGTTCTTTCTCTGGAGATGGATAGCATTATTTTTCATAAGTCCCTCAGAATTGTCCTGCATCATTGTGTTGCTGTTAAAAGTAAAATCTAGGGGGCAGCTGGGTAGCTCAGTGGAGTGAGAGCCAGGCCTAGAGACAGGAGGTCCTAGGTTCAAACCCGGCCTCAGCCACTTCCCAGCTGTGTGACCCTGGGCAAGTCACTTGACCCCCATTGCCTACCCTTACCAATCTTCCATCTATAAGACAATACACCGAAGTACAAGGGTTTAAACCCCACCCCCCCCAAAAAAAATAAAATCTATTGCATTTGATCATTACACAATATTGCAGTTACCGTGTATAATGTTCTCCTGGTTCTGCTTATTTCACATTGCATCAGTTCACATAGGTCTTTCCAACACTTTCTGAAATCATCCTGTTTATCATTCCTTATAGCACAACAGAATTCTATCACCATCATATACCACAATTTGTTCAGCCATTCCCCAAATGAGGGATATCCCTTTAGTTTCTAATTCTTTGCTGTGTTGTGAGGAAGATTAGGTAGTTATTAATTAAGAATTAAGGTGTACCTAGCAGGAAGGAGCTGGAGCTGGGAATTCCAAGATGGAATGAAGGAGCAGGAAGAAGTGATTTGTGCTCTGAGAGGGACTCCATTAAGGGTTAGCACAAACTGTGGTTAGCTCTGGGAGATCTCAGAGTAAAGGACACTCTGCATCCTGATTTTCCCTGGGATCCTGTGTGGTGGTGGCATCTAGCAAAGAGGACAAGATCTACAGTGCAGTACCAAGGGAAGAGGAGAAGTTTGGGATCTGGTGGACAGTGTCTCAAGCACACCCTCTGAACTTGGTACCTGAGACCACCTTGGCTCTTGGCATCCAGAGATCATCAGTGAATTACAGTGAGAACCCCAAAGCCACATCAGCCCTTAGCTGTGCTGCTCAAGCCTGGAAGGTCCAGGTCTGAGGCAGTCACCCAGAGACTACATTACTACCCTGCCTGCATAGATCTTTAGATTAGAGTAGGAAAATCCTCCCCTTTCCCTGTGGTTTTTGTCATTAGGTTTTAAGGTTTTAGAGTAGACATCCCTATCCCACCTTTTATTTAACATAATTAAACTTGCTATAACCTTTACCTTGCCTGTTGGATTCAAAGCCTCTGGCCCAGGGTTGGCAGTTGGTCAACAGTCCCTTTGTCAGTTAGGAGCAGCTTAGCTGCTCTGGTCTCCCAACCTGGTCTAGTCTCTCCTACAACCCAGGGTGTGTGTACCCACAATCATTTGGACTTATTATAACATCCCTGGTGTCTCCATTATTTATCTATTTTTCTACAGTTGCCACAAAAAGAACATGTATAAATATCTTTGTACAAATAGGTCCTCTCCCATTTTTTGAAATCTATTTGGGATATAGACCCAGTAGTGGTATTACCAGATCAAAAAGTGTGCATTCTTTTATAGGTCTTTGGGCATAATTTCAAATTGCTCTCTAGAATGATTGGATCAGTCCACAACTCTACCAGCAGTACATCAGTGTTCCAATTTTGTTACATTCCCTTCAACATTTATCATTTTCCTTTACTGCCATGTAGGCCAATATGATCTAAATTTACATTGTTCTAATTAAGAGGGGTTTAGAATATCTTTTCATATGATAATTGATAGCTTTGGTTTCTTCATCTGAAAACTGCCTATTCATATCTTTTGACCTTTTATCAATTTGAGAATGACTTGGATTATTATAAATTTGACTTAGTTCTTTATATTTTTGAGAAATAAGACCTTTATCAGAGAAATTTGTTATAAAATCTTTTCCTACTTTGTTGTTTCCCCTTCTAATCTTGATTATAATGGTTTTGTTCATACCAAATCTTTTAAATTTAATGTAATCAAAATTATTCATTTAACACTTTGAAATGTTCTGTATTTCTTGTTTGGTCATAAATTATTCACTCCTCCATAGATAAGACAGGTAAACTATTCTATATTCCCTAATTTACTTATAATATCACTCTTTATGTTTAAATCATATACCCATTTTGACCTTTTCTTGGTATAGGGTGTGAGATATTGACCCAACTTAATTTTTGTCACACTCTTTATCAATTTTCACAGCAATTTTTGTCAAATAGTGAGTTCTTATCACAAAAGCTAGAATTTTTGGATTTTTCAAGTACTAGAATTTCTGAGATCATTTACTGCTAGTCTATTCCATTGGTCCACCCTTCTATTTCTTAGCCAGTACCAGATTGCTTTGATTATCACTATTTTATAGTACAGTTAAAGAGCTGATATTGCTAGGCCACCATCCTTCACTTTTTTCCAATAGTTTCCTTGATATTCTTGACCTTTTGTTCTTCCATATTAATTTTGTTATTATTTTTCTAGTTCTACAAAATAGTTTTTTGGTAGTTTTATTGGTATGGTACTGAATAAGTAATTAATTTAGATAGGATTGACATTTTTATTATATTAACTCAGCCTACCCATGAGTAAGAAATGTTTTTCCAATTATTTAGATCTAATTTTATTTGTATGAAAAGTGTTTTGTAATTGTGTTTATATATTTCCTGTGTTTGTCTTGGCAAATAGAATCCAAGTATTTAATAAGTCTAGAGTGATTTTAAATGGAGTTTCCCTTTCTAACTTGTTGCTGAGCTTTGTTGGAAATATATAAAAATGCTGATAATTTGTGTGGATTTATTTTGTATTCTGCAACTTTGCTAAAGTTGTTAATTATTTCAACTAGTTTTTTAGTTGATTTTCTAGGATTCCTTAAATATAGCATCATATCATCAGCAAAGAGGGATAATTTAGTTTTCTCATTGCCTACTTTTAGTTCCTTTGATTTCTTTTTTTTATTATTATTTGTTAAAGCTAGCATTAATGGTACAATATTAAATGTCCTTAGCACTTTAAAGAAGGGGGAGATATGTTTTCACATCTTTTCTTTGATGCCAACCTTGACCGTTATCATTTTGCAGCATTAGGTTTTGACAGTTTTGTGGTTATTATTCTTTCCATGAACTTTGTGGTGATCACTGTGTCTATCATTTACCTGGCTCTGTTTACTTCATTTTGCCTCAGTTCATGTGGGTCTTTTTTAAACCCTTACCTTCTGTCTTAGAATCAATATTATGTACTGGGTTCTAAGGCAGAAGAGTGATAAGGGCTAGGCAATGGGGTTCAAGTGACTTGCCTAGGGTCACGCAGCTAGGATATATCTGAGGCCATATTTGAACCCAGGACCTCCGTTCCTAGGCCTGACACTCAATCCACTGAGCCACCTAGCTGCCATAAGTCTTTGCATGTTTCTCTGTATTTCCCTGAAACTTAAAGTTTTATAGGTTGAAAGCTATTTGGAATGGACCACAGGGGCCCTGTAGTCAAATATTCTCATTTTACAGCAGAGGAAACCAAGCCAGACAGATTAAATAATCTGTGTAAGGTAATTTATGTAAAGTCACATAGGGAGTAAATAAATGAAAAGCCAGGACTTGAGCCAAGATCGTTGGGCCCCACATTTCTTACATGCACACCATCATTTTCCATGACTTTGTATTAGTCCTTTGACTCCAAGAATTAACCAAAGAAGTATGGTTCCTGTTAGTAAATGTGGTTCATGCTGTAAGAGTTAAACTAAAGTTCAATACTTGAAGTATTATTTTATAAAGTTTATTATCTGACAAAATAGAACCACGTGACTAAATTTTCTACTGGCTCAAAATGCCCTCTTCCACCAAAGCCACCGACAAGAAGGAAAAGAGCCAGACTCAGAACTCCACCCAATTTATGTCCTGTCTACTCAGCAGAAACAACAGGAAGTGAGTGAGGTGCTGGGAATCGTAGTTTTGCTGAGGATTGCAGGTCTACTGGGGATCATAGTTTTTAGGGTAACAGATTCTAATTTCACAGTGCTTAAGCTGTAAACCCTAGATATGTTGACAGGTACACAGAGGAGATTATTAGCCAAAGGTCAGTAACAAATAGGGCCAGAAACAAATGCGATTAGGCAAATTTTTCTCAACACAATAGGCTAAAGACAGCTTATACTTATAGTATGAAAAACTTTTATTTATTTTGTTATGAGGGTTGTCCCCCACATGAAGCATGGGAGTGTTATCGTTTGAAGAGAGGCAGAATAGTTTTCTCTCGTCTCGTCTCCCCAACCTTTCTTCAAAGGAGACAATTCCTTTCTGGAGAAGAAGCAGAAAGATGGAGTCACTCTGTTCTCTTCAGAGAATGGGGGTGCCAGGCTAGAATATTATTTACTTCCTTAAATATTACTAATACAGGGAATATAATTTTCAAGTTCAAATTAATTTCTGAGAGATGTTTCATTAATGGGGAAAGCAGGTTTTATATCAAAGACTTGACTTCTTTCCCACCAAATACTAGTTCCCTGGTGAACGCACATATAAAAAATAGAGAAGAAAACCACTTATCAAAATTATAACAGAAAGTAGATGTAGGGGAATATATGCTACATAATACAAAGTCAAGGAGCTCTTCCACTGGGAGTGAGGAATTCAGTTCAACCAAAAGAGGAAGTCTAGATCTCATCGAAGGAGAAAAGACTTCTCTGAAGTCCTTAGAGTAAGAAGCTGGGAGTAGGAATATAATAGAAACTAACAGTTTCTTACATGTCAGCTCTTTCTCAGCATCTTTTCCTTAAGTAATGTGAAGTGGAATTGGCATCTTCCTTCTTTTCTCTTAAAGACAGAAGCCAGAAGCACACAAAACGCTAAGAGAATGAAGAGATGTGAAAAAAAACTCAAAGAGGACCAAATCTCTCCTCTCTCTCACTCTTGCCATCTCTGCCCCTCCCTTCACACAGGCACAGGGCATTGATCTACATTGATCTACATCATTGATGGGCAACCTTTTGAGCTTGGTGTGTCAAAATTCTCCACAAAACCGAGCATAACTCGGGTGGTGTGTCAGAGAAAAAAAACCATCATTTCACGATATTTATAGTTTAAATAACAAAAATGCATATTTGTAATATATAACTGTATTTAATAAACCAAAATGGGTAAATTAATTGTCATCTATAGTGCACAGAGTGTCTACACTACACTACAGCAAATGTTTCAACCTTGGCATGCGGCCCCAGACTTCTCTGTATGCGGCCGTGTGCCATTGAAAATGGCTATGCATGTCAGTGCTGACACACGTATCATAGGTTTGCCATCGCCGATCTACACCAGTGAAGAGAGAGTCTTATACCAATGGGCTTTGAGTTTAGGATTACATTTTTAATTTTTATAAGCTCACACAATTATTTTCTCTTCCTCTACCATTTGATGTGTTTTTACAGTGGGTAGGTTAAAGTATAGAGAGTGATAAAGAAGAGCTGAATATAGAGGTGATGAAGAAGAGGATGAGGATAGAATCGCTACACAGAAAAATCAAAGATAGTATGATACAGAGGACAAAACATCATGTGTTCAGGGTATTCTGTATATATGATGTGAGAGCCAATTCTCCTTTGAGAGAAGTTACAGGTTGTCGAATATAGGCCTAAATGCCCGATGGGCAAGAGCCAAACTTGTATTATCAGAAATATCTCAAGAGAACTTTATTCCATAAAGAAAGAATCAGGGAGGTAGTGGGCAGGGAAAATGTGGTGACTGTTACTTATAAAAAGAGAAAAGAATGGAGGTACTCATCTACCCACAAGAGTGAACTAGCTTGGAATCATAGATCTGCACATCCTAGAAGCCAACTAGTCCAACCCCTTCCTTTAATTGGTGAGGAAACTGAAGGTCAGGGAGTTTAAGTAACATGCCCAAAGTCACACAAATAATAAGAGGCAGCTAATTGGAATAAGGGATAGCGTACTAGATTTGGAGTTAAGCCACTTAACCTCTGCCTGCCTGAGTTCCCTCATATGTTAAGTAGGGATAATAACTACATTCTAGGTTTGTTATGATAGTAAGATGAAAAAAAAATACACACGAAGTGTTTTGCATACCTTAAAACACTATATAACTATTAGCCTCTAAAAGTCAGGGAAGGTATTTGAACCCAGATCCTCTGTCTTCACAGCCAGCATTCTTTCCACTCTATAACACTGTGCCCATTATAGCTGCCCTTCCTATAGTACTTCAGAGTTTGCAATGTGCATTATAGCCATTTGATCCCTTGGCCCTTACAATGACCCCTGTGGAATAGATGTGATTATTATGTCCATTTTCATAATAATGCTTTACGTTTTGCAAAGAACTTCCTATATAGTCTTATCTGATCTTAACAACAATCCTATAAGGCAGGTCTATGCTTACCCCACTTTCTAGATGAGAAAAGTGAGAATCAAAGAGGTTAAATTCAGGCTCAAATAGTCATATGTGCCTGAGATAGGATTTGAATTCGTCTTCCTGATTCCAAGTCCCGTAGTCTGTCCACTACATGATACTGTTTCTAACTCAGCAAAGCTGACTGCATGGCAGAAACAACTACATCTCCCTTTTCACCCACATCCCTAGCTCTCCTTCCTACCTTTGTGACATCTTTTTTTCCTTATGGCTTCTTCATGGCTGCCCTGGATATACATTTTAAACAGATGTTACCTGTTGACTTAGTAAAATTAACTATAGCGTCAAATAAAGTGTTTCCTTCAAAGAGGAGTTTCTCATACATATGGTGAGCTCCCTCAACATTTCTTAATAGATACATCCACAGAGATTGGTTCATTGGTTGGCTGTTGGTTGGTTAGCTATTGTCTTTCATACTAGAAGAGGACCATATTGATGTCAGTATTTGGGGGTCAATACACAGTGTGCCCGACTGTGGCTGATCAGACCGATGTGAACTTGGAAGGCTCTACCACAGACTGGGCAATCCACAGAGATAAATGTTCAATTACTACATGATTTCTAATATCAATAAAAGCATAAAACCAGGAGATATGTGCTTGCCAAAAGTTTTTACTACCACCATGGACTATGTCCTAGGCAAGGTCCAACTGGAAGAAGCATCCCCTAGAGCTGATGAGGTCCTCCAGATGTTCCTGTTGGCAGATGATTTCCATTTGGCTATTAGCTTGTAGGGGATCCACAATACGATTCCTGATTAGCCAAAAGAGCCAGTAATTTATCAGCCAATCAATAGTTATTTCAAACTTATTTTGTGCCAGGAACGGGCAACGGGGATACCCATATAGATGTAAAAATTTCCCCTTACCTCAAGAAGCTTTTGTTAAGGCTATAAAACATATTCACAGATAAGCAGGTGATAGAAATATACAACATAAACCGCACCCCCTTGCAATTTATGGGTAACGGCGCTCACAACTGGGGGAGTCAGGAAGGGATATGTGAGGGAGGCAGCCCTTGATTTGAGAGAGCAAAGTTTTTTAAGAGGCAGAGGTGAGGAGAAAAAGCATGCCAGGCATGAGTGACAGGCTAGTCAAAGGCATATTCAGAGATGAGACAAGAGATGAAAATTTTTGTATGGGAAACAGGAAGTAGGCCAATTTGGCTGAAACCTACAGTGTTAGAGTGGGAGTAATGTGTAATCAGCCTGGAAAGATAGGCTGGAGCCAGACTGGAAAGGATTAGAAATGCCTGACAGACTCAATAAATGAAAAATATTGATATGCAGTTGGATGGCCAGTCCATTGAGTTAGTAAACTTACCTATGTGTGTACATATTATATATGGATAGATATGGATATAATTATTGTTAAAAGCACTATGCAAATATTCAAATTCAATTCTGTTCACCCATTTCTTCCTACTCAATGATGGACCCAACTTAGCGTCCACCCACAAACATATATGATGTACAATCCATCTGTATACTTTTAATATATATTTATACACACATATACAAGATATACATTTTGTATATGTGTGTATACATATGCATACAAATATACATATAATACACACACATAAAATACACATAAACAATATGTAATACATATAAAATATAAAATATACATGAAACCTAAATATACATCTATACATATAAAATATGCATATAATACACACAAGCACATTAAATGCATATACACATAAAATACACACAATACATAGAAACATAAACTACACACAAAACATAAATGTACATATAAAATACAGGTGTTATATACACATGTTTGTATATTTATATGTACATATATGTTATATACATGTATACATGTATGGAAGAGATAAGCTGGATTGATTTGGGGCTTTTGAATAGTATTTTCAACAATCCCAAGGTCAAAATCCCATATTTTTTCTTTAAACATAAATATTCCTTTGGCTGTGTATCCTGTAACCACAGTTTCTGAAGAGCAAATGTTGCCAAAGATGATGTATGTGTAAGAAGTAGCATGAAAAAATGTAAGAGGATGTATGTAATCCATGCTAAAGGCTGGACAATCGAACAGTCATGTCTGAAAGGTGAAGGATAACAGATGGATAGCCTAAGTGCTAGGATAAGTGATTTTTTAAATTGATCCCTTTTGTTTTTATATCACTGACATTGTCCAGTGATCATTCCTCTTCCCCTTCCCAGAGAGCCATCCTTTATAATAAAGAATAAAAAGTAAGGGAGGGGGCATTTAGCAAAACTAATCAATATGATTTAAAATGGAGTATTATATGCAGTGTTCAGTATCCATAATCCCTACCATTGCACGGAATGGCAGGGGAGATAATTTCTCATTCTTTTCTTTGCAGTCAAGTTTGTTCATTTTGTATTATTTCATTTCCATTATTTTGTTGTTCTTTCACTTATATATAGCTATATATTTATAAACAATGTATACAATGAAGTAAGCAAAGACAGAAAAATATATAATTGATATATTTCTATCATTTACATATATTATATTTGCACATATCTTTCACATATGTTATATTTAGCCTTCTATATATTGTGTATATATAATTATATAGATATAATTTATAATCCTGTAGTTATTGTTTTCCTATTTTTGCTTGCCTTAATTTACATCTGTTTACATAAGTCTTTCAAGGTAACTCTATATTTATTGTAGTCATTATTTTTTGTCACAGTTACTTGATAACATCTTATAACATTCCCAACACAGTAACATTATATTATGTTCATGTGCCATAGTTTGTTTTGCCATTCTTAAGGTGATGGGCATCGACTTTGTTTCCAGTTCTTTTCTACTATAAAAAGTGTTGCTATAAATTCAATGGACATATAAGACATTTTTTTTTCTTTTTGACCTTCTTAGTAGCTTATAACTAGCAGAAGAATCTCTGGATCAAAGGCAGAGATGTTTTAGTCATTCTTTCCCTATAATCCTGGAATAGTTGGATCAATTCACAACTACATTAACAATACACTAGTGTGCCTATCTTTTGACAACCCCTCTATATTTAATATTGCCTTGTTCTCTTTGCCAGTTTGCTGGGTATGAAGTGAAACCTCACCATTTTCTTTTATTGTGTAGAATTCTTTCATATGACAGTAAATAGTGTGCAACTCTTTGGGGAGTGGCATATTCATAAACTTTGACTATTTATCTGTTGGTGAATGGCTTTAGGTCATATATTTTTATTAGTTATCTATATATCTTAAATATTGGATCCTTATCTGATGCAAATATTTTTTGCCAGTTGATTGTTTCCTTTTTAATTTCTCATAATCAAAATTTTAATTTCCCATAATCAAAATTATCTATTTTAACTTTTATTTTCTCTCTCCTCTGGGTAAGAATTCATGTGGCAATTTCTGTGAAACTTAAATGATCTGTTTCTCTTCTAATTTTTGTGTGTGATATGACCTTTAATATTTAGATCATGTACCATTTTGAATTTGTTATCATGAAGATAAAAATATTCTAAATCTAATTTCTGTCATATTACTTTCCAATTTTCTTAAAAATTCTTGTCAAATAGGGAGTTATTTCCTATGTAATTTATGTTTTCAGATTTTTCTAACACTTCTTTACTGAGTTCAATTGCTTATGATCCATTCTTGTCTATTCTATTCCATTGAATTACTATTCTTTTTTTGTATAATCATTGAATAATTTTTATGTTTAATATTTTAGAATATGGTTTGATGTCTGGGAATGTTTTTTGCCCTTTTAAATGCACTTCCCTTGATATTCCAGATGTTTGTTCCTCAGAATGAATCCTTTTATTGTGTGTGACTCTATAAAGTATCCTTGTGGTAGTTTAATTTGCATAGTGCTAAATATGTACATTAACTCTGAGAATTTTGTAACTTTTATTATGTTGGCAAAACCCACCCTTGAACACGGCATAGTCCTTCAACTCTTTAAGTTGATCTTATTTCCTTAAGAAGAGTTTTTGGACCATCTAGGTGGTTCAGTGGATAGAGAGACAGAAGGTCCTGGGTTGAAATCTGGTCTCAGATACTTCCTAGCTGTGTGACCCTGGGAAAATTGCTAAACCCCAGTTGCCTAGCCCTTACCACTCTTCTGCCTTGGAACAGATAGTATCATTTCTTTTATTTTTTTGAGTTACCATTTATTTTCATATATATGACAATATTATGTGTAACATAACAACCATATAATAGATTTCCTTTGAAATACATTTGTAATAGATTATAGTAAATATGCTTATTTGAAAGAAATAAACTTTCTTGTTAGCTTGTGTCCAAATTATCTCATTCTTTTTTTCTTCCTCCCTCCCAACCGTTCCCTGCCCTGAGAAGGCATGTGATATGATATAGATTATGTATATATTATCAAATAATATTTTCTCTGTTTATATTGCTTACACTATACATAAATTCAAGGAGAAAATAAAGTGAAGAATGGTATGTTTCAATCTATATTGAGACTGTATTCTTTCTGTGGGGGTGGCTATCCTTTTCATTATGAGTCCCTTGCAGTTGTCCTAGATACTTGTCTTGTTGAAAATAGTTGTCATTCACAGTTGATCATCATACATTATTATATCTACTGTGTACAATGTTCTCCTGGTTCTGCTCACTTCACTTTGCATCAGTTCATATAAGTCTTTCCATGCTTTTTAATCTTATTTGTCATTTCCCATGACACAATTGTATTATATTACAATTAAATTACAATTATAATTGCAAAAACCACAACTATTAAAAAACAAAGGGATACTTTACAGACTATACACAATATATTCCTCAATTGATGGATATCCATTCATTTCCAATTATTCCCCTCAAAAATGAGCTGCTATAAATATTTAAGGATTCCAGGTTGCTTTCCAAAATGATTGGCTCAAGTCATAATTCATAGTCCATATGTACCAACAATATATTAGTGGCTCTATTTTTCTATATCCTCAACATTTGTCATTTTGCCCTTTTATCATTTTAGCCAATCTGATAGGTGTGAGATGATATCTCAGAACTGTTTTGACTTGCATTCCTCTAATAAAGAGCATTGGTATAAATCCTAAGACAGAAAATAAGGTGTTTTTTTTTTAAAGAAGAATTTTGTAATTGCATACTTTTAGGTTTTGAATATTCTTTTGTAGATTGATTCTCAGATAGTCTATGGATTTTGAAGATATATTAAATGAACTTTTCCTTTCTTTTATTGTCACTTGGATTTGGGGATTATATAGAAATACTATTGATATGTGAGTTTATTTTTGTGTCTGCAATTATAATTAAAACCATTGATTGTCTCAATTTTTTTGCCACTTCCAGGATTTTCTAAATAAACATCATGCCATCAACAAATAAGTATAGTTTTGTTTCCCCTATTTTAATGACTTTAAGTTTTTTCTTTTCTTATTTCTTTGCTAGCATTTGTATAACTACATTAGATAAATAAAGGAAAGAGATATGTCTGGTTTATTCTTGTATTTATTAAGAAATGTTCTAGTATTTCCCCTTACATAATTTCTAGTTTGGGGTTTCATATCGTACTTTTATCACACTAAGAAAAGATCCACAAGAAATGACTATTTAAAAAATTTTCTGTGAAAAATGTAAAGTAGTTTGGCACAAACTTACCAATGTCTCACACCATATTCTGAGATAAGGTCAAAATGGATACACCATTTAGACATAAAGGATGACATCATAAGCAAATTAATGGAGTATGGAATATTTTATCTGTCAGATATATGGATAAGGGAAGAATTTATCACCAAACAAAATATAGAGAGTATTACAAAGCATAAAAATTGATAATTTTGTCTACACAAAATTTAAAAGGTTTTGCACAAACAAAACCAAGTAGTCAACATTAGATGGAAATCAGGAAACTGGAAAAAAACATTTTCAACAGCATGTCTCTCTGATGAAGGCCTCCTTTCTCAAATATATATAAAAATGAGTCAAATTATAAGAATATGAGTCATTCCCTAATTGATAAATGGTCAAAGTACATGAAGAGGCAGTTTTCAGAAGAAGGAATGGAAGGTATGACTATATGAAAAATTGCTCTGAATTGATGAGAGAAATGAAAACTATAACAATTCTAACATACCATCTTCACATCTATAAAATTGACTAATATGAAAGAAAAGGACAATTACAACTGTTGGAGAGGGTGTGGAATAATAAGAACACTAATGTATTCTTGGTGAAGTTGTGAAACGGTTCTACCATTCTGGAGAGCAATTTGGAATCATAGCTGAAAGGAAGGAGGGAGGAAAAGGGTTATAAAACTGTACATACCCTTTGATCCAGCAGTACCACTATTAGGTCTGTATCCCAAAGAAATTGAAGAACAAGGGAAAGGACCTTTATGTATAAATATATTAATAGCAATTCTTTTTGTGTGGCAAAGGACTGGAAATTTAGGAGATGCCTATTAATTGGGAAATGGCTGAATAAGTTCTGGTACATGATTGTGATGGAATACTCTGGTACTCTTAAGAAATGATGAGCAGGAAGCTTTTAGAAAAACCTGGTAAACTTACCCAAACTGATGCAAAGTGAAAGGAACAGAATTAGAACATTGTAAATTATAACAGTAATATTGTATGATGATCAATCATGAAGGACTTTGTTATTCTTAGAAATACAATGATCCAAGATAATTTTGAAGGACTTATAATGAAAAGTGCTAACCACTTCCAAAGAAAGAACTGATCAGAGTCTAAATGTAGGTTGACAAAATTTTAAAAACTATTATTTTGGGTTTTTTTTTTTGGATCTGGGTTTTCTTTTCCAACATGGCTAATATGAAAATGTTCTACATGATTGCATATGTATAATCTATATCGAATTGCTTAAACCAGGTAGAGGAGAGAAGGAGGGAGGGAAAGAATATAGAACTCAAAAAAATTTTAAATGAATGTTGAAAATACTTGTTTACATGTATTTGAGAAAAATAAAATAAAAATTAAATGTAAACAAAAGAGAGAAAGGATCTTCAAGTGTCTGAACTCTATAGGGTATTTAGTATACTTGAGTATTATACTTCTGCAAATATTGTACTTTTATTTATATGTATATACATGTATATGTACATATATATAAAGATAATTATAGTGGTTTTGAATGTTTAAAAATGTGATAATTAAACAATTAATTGACTTTCCTAATGTTGATCCATATCTTTTCCTGCCTTGGAATCAAGTTATCCAACATGATCTTAGTGGATTATATTTTGGGATAAATGTGGAAGTCTTTTGCTGGGGATTTTAATTATAATTTTTGAATTCATATTTATTTTTTATTTTTTATTAAGTGGTAACTTTGGTTTTTAACAAATTATTTATTTAATTAATTGATTTGGCATATTTTTCCATGGTTACATGATTCATATTCTTTCCCTCCCTTTCCCTCTTCCCCCTCCCATAGCCAACAAGCAATTCAATTGAGTTTTACATGTGAATCTATATTTATTGATGATATTGGTCTATAGTACTTTTTTCTCCCCTTTATCTTTCATTTGGGTAGGTATGAGGATTGACTTTTTATCTTATAAAAGGAGTTTAGTAGAATGTTTACTTTCTTGATTTTTGAGAATAATTTGTGTAGCATGGATATTGATTTTTCTTTAAAAATTTGAAATAATTTCCCTTTAAATCTACCTGGAATATGATGGTTTCCTTTGGTAGCTCCTTTTTAGATATTTTAATTTCCTTTTCTGTCAATGGATTATTTAAAATTACTGTCTCATGTTCTATCCATTTTGGCATTTTACTTTTTTGTAAATCTATATTTCTTTTGAGTTCTCAGTTTTGTTGGCATATAAATGTGTATAACAGGTTCTGATGATTTTTAAAAATTCTTCTGAGCTTGCCGTTTCCACCTTGCTCATATTTTAGTTTGTCAGTTTTATTTTCCAACCTCTTCTTTTTGATCAGGTTGGATAAGAGTTTATCACTCTGGTTTGTCTTTTTAAACAGTTGACTTACAATTTTATTTATTAATTTCATAATAAATATGTTTGTCATTTATCTATTTCTCCTCTAGTCTTTTTAGATTTCCTCTTTTGTGTTTATTTGCTTAAATTTCTAATGGAAAAATTAGTATCCTATTCATTTAGGCTCTCTGTTTCATTAATATGTATTTAACAATCAAGCATTTATATTTGTTTTTTAAAAAAGCATTTATTAAGGATTTACTATGTACTAGGCACTGTTCTAAGTCCTTGGGATACAAAGAATGGCAAAAACATAGTCTCTGTCCTCAAAGAGTTCACATTCTTTTGTGGAAGACACAATATGCAAACAATATATATTGTGTCTTAATGTAAATAGGAGGTCATCTGAAAAGGAAAGCTAATAGGAAATGAGTGGTGGAGGAGAGAAACTAAGAAGATTCCTTATATACTATGAGATTTTACCTGAGCTTTGAAGGTCAGAGAATCCAAGAGGTTGAATTGAGGAGGAAGAATATTCCAAGCAGGAAGCTTAGCCAAAGAAAAGGGATGGAGTCTAGAGATAGAATATCTTGTACAAGGAACAGTTAGAAGGTCAGTTCCTTTGAACTGTAGAATATGTGGAAGGGAGCAAAGTACAAAAAGACTGGAAAGATAGAAAGGGAACAAGTTGTGAAGGGTTATACATGACAAACAAGATTTTATATTTGATTCTAAAGGTAATAGGGAGCCATTGGAGTTTATTGATTGAATTGAAAGATGACATGATCATTACCCGTGTCTTAGGAAAATTACTTTCACTACTGAGTGAAGGATGAATTGGAGTAAGAAAAGACTTGATACAAGGAGACCAACCAGCAGGCTACTACAGTAGTTTAGGAATGAGATAATAAAATCTCTAGACAAAAGCAGAAGTGAAGACATTTTAGAAGTACTTTGATTGGAATTATGAGATCTCCAGGATTAGGAAAAAATTCTGGATCTGAGGAAATTCAGTGTATCCAGTTGTATAAAAGAGTTTCAGAAATGAGAAAAATGGTATAGGGCAGTGATGGGCAAACTTTTTAAAGAGGGGGCCAAAGGAAAGGAAATGCTCATCTGTCAGTCTGTTTCTGAGGCAACTCTTTCCAAGTTTCATTGTAGTGTATTCTACTCATTGTATTTGTCAGATTAGGAATAATGGCTGGATAGGACATTTCAGGGGGTCACATCTGGCCCGCAGGCCACAGTTTACCTATCACTGGATAGAGGAAAGAGAACTTGAGGATCTGAGTTCAAGTTCTGGCTCTTATACTTTATGGATGCCTAACTCTGGGAAAATCACTGAACTTCTAGGCTTTAGTTTCCTCATCTCTAAAATGGGGATGATGACCAAAGATGGCCTCTTTGGTCTGTCTAGTTCTAAATCTATCTATCTTTCTATTGTGTGATAGAAAATAAAAATGAATCTATGAAAGAAAAATGTTACTTGAGGTAGGCCCAGCACTGTTTCTGTACCAGGAAGTGTCACATATTACATTTTGAATTCTGATCCCACCTTCCACCCACACAAAATTTTCTATAAATTAATTAAGATTTAAGTACATACAATGTTCAAGACAATATGGCAGAAGCTCCAGAGACTTTAAAAAAACTAAGATATATTTCTTATGTTCAACAGGTATATAATCTAGTTTGGGAAATATAACTACATGAAAAGGTAACTAAAATTGAGACCAGATATGATATATGTTAAGTAGTAAAGACAATATATATTATTTTTACAATATATAGACAAAATAAAGACAACAAGTTTTATAAGATTTCAAAGGAAAGAAAAATACAACCATGAAGGAGGGTGTGATTAGTGAAGGCTTCATGGAAACAGTAGATTTTGAACTAAGCCTTCAATGATGGCATAGGATTTAAAAAGAGACATGGGGAAGGAGATCTCTAGGAAAGGAGAATGGCATGAATAAAACATAGCAACCCAGGGGCAATTCAGGAACAATGAGTATATAGAAAAAGCTAAAGGTTTCTGATTGAGCAAAGTGGAATGTCAAGCTGGGAATGTAGCCATCAAAGCAATTCCTAGAGGCAATGGGGAGCCATTGAAGGTTTTTGAGCTGTTTCTTAACAAGTGCAAAGCAGGAAGGTTAATCTAGCAGCTATATGCAGAATAGATTTGTTGAGGAGGGAGAAGTAGCTGCTGAGGAACCACCAAACCATAGAACTAGAATGAACATTGAAAAGCATATAGTTATAGAATTTGAGAGTTGGAAGGCATCATAGAGAGCAATCTGTTTAGCTAATCCTTGTACAAGAATCACCTCTACAACACTTGTAACAAATGGTCATCCAGCCAGTGCTTGGAGAACTCTAGTAACAGGGAATCTACTACCTTCCCAGGCAGGTCCATCCATTTTTAGACAGTTCTAATTATTAGGAGGGAAGATAGATGGTGCACGTAGATAAACAGCTGGGTCTGTAGTCAGGAAGACTCATCTTCCAGAGTTCAAATGCAGCTTCAGGATTTTAACATTTTCATCAAGATTTGTAAAACTTACTAACCTTGTGACCCTGAGCACATCACTTAACCCTGTTTGCCTTTTTTCTCATCTGTAAAATGAGCTGGAAAAGGAGTGACAAACCATTCCAGTATCTTAGCCAAGAATGGGGTCACAAAGAGTTGGAAACAGCTGAAAAACAACTGAATAAAAATTACTTGGAAGCTTTTCCATAAACTTGTGAGTCGTTGATCCAGATTGATTTATTTTCCTATAAGAACAACAAAAACAAAAAAAATGAACAACAACAAAAAACCCAGATCCTATGAGAAAATAGAATCTAGTTTATGCAAATTCGCTTTTAGAAAACAGTAATTGAATGCAAAATATTATTCCTTAAAGCAGAGGTTTTTAACTTTGTGTGCGTGTTTGTGCACTCATGTGTGCCCATGTTATGGATTCTTCTGGCAGTTTGATGAAGTTTATGGACCTCTTCTTAAAACAAGATTTTAAAATATATCAAATAAAACACATAAGATTACAAAGGAAAGAAATTACACTGAAATAATCAAAACAGTCAAATATTTCAAAAGCAAATTTATTGACGCCAGTTTAAGAATCCTTGCTGTAGGGACAACTAGGTAGATATAGAGCTTGGCTTGGAGATGGGAGTTCCTGAGTTCAAATCTCACCTCAGATACTTCCTATCTGTGTGGCCTTGGGCAAATAACTTAACCCCAGTTGCCAGGCCCTTACCACTCTTCTGCCTTGTAACCATTACTCTGTATTGATTCTAAGGCAGAAGCAAGGGTTTAAAAGAAAAAGAATCTTCTCCTTAAAGTGAGGAATAGCTGTATTATCAGTCATAAGCTCTTAACAAGTGAAGAGGAGATGCCAGTTCTGTGAAGGCTTCCCACACTAGTTTAAAGAACATATTTGTTCTTTGTAACCAGATTTTGTTATTGTTCCCCAGGCAAGACAAAGTGCATCCATATCAGGGAGAAAAATCAAAACAACTTTATAATACTTCTTTGTGCTTACTTATTGCATATACTCTGGTTTAATCACTGATTTCTACTCACATAAAAGAACTATGATCAGTGAATCAGCATTTCCAGTTCAAAAGTCCAAATATTTACCAGCATTATAAAACCTGAAAAACCAAAGTAAATACAATTTCTGTTTTATTCGTCCATTTAATATCTCTGTTTCTTCCCAGTTCTTATCAAATTAAAGCTAGCACAACATGGCCATCAACAGAAAAGACAAAAACTGCAAAACACAAAAACCCCTTTCATTCTTCACACCGTAGTATGAAATGTCACTCCTCATCATTGTTCATTTGTTCTGCTAGTTCCTGGTTCTGTCTTGTATTCATAAATCTATAACAAGATAATCCATTGTAGTGAACTGCATTTTTCACAAACAACCTTAACTCTGGACACCATCAAACAATACAAGTATCTCTTTCACATTGCAAGGGTTATGGGCTTGGCACCCTGTGATCTGGAAAATCCAGGTAAATTTTTTTGGCTTTCCCTTTGTTCTAGAGAAGAAGTCTGCATTTTTCCTTTTTTCTTTCATACAGGATTTATAGTACCTTATTGTAAAATTGGGCTTAAGTACTCAGTCATAGGCTCTATAGTTTCAAAACTTTCTTTTTGTGTCATCTGCTGGCCTTTGTGTGTTGTCTGCAGCTTCTGCAAAACTTCCCCCAAATTTCCATTTAATTTCTTTTTTTTCTACTTAATTTCATATACCAACCCATGATATATCCAAACTGTAATGGGGAAAGTCTTGATGTATTAATTCAAGGATACTTAGCCTCCTGAGAGAAGAAGGGAATGGGAAGGAATATTGGATTTAATATACTATTTTAAAACATATCTTAACATATATGTACATATATAATAATGTATATTTATATTTGCCACACTGCCCAGTTAATCATGAAATTTCAATGATAAGATGTTTGGCTGTTTGTTTATTTCTTTATTATTGCCAACACTTTAGCTAAAATTTATCAGTGATTATCTATTATGTTTCTGGTGCACAAGTTAAAGAGAGGAAAGCTAGATGATGTATTGTTGCTAGATCCAGAATTAGTGCAATGATTAGCTCCAAAGAGTAACCATTAATTTGCTGCTGTTGATAGAAGGTAACTCTCTAGATCATACCAGGGATTTATGCTTGGCACTGTGCTATTTGATATTATTGACAATAACTTGAATAGAAGAACATTTATTTGTTTATTTGTTTGTTTGTCTGGGAAATTTTATTTAATTAATTAATTTAGAATATTTTTCCATGGTTCCATGATTCAGGTTCTTTCCCTCCCCTCCTCCCACCCCACCTCCTGTAACTGACACACAATTCCACTGGGTTTTACATGTGTCATTGATTGACCTATTTCCATATTATTAGTATTTGCACTAGGGTGATCGCTTAGAGTCTACATTTTCAATCATATCCCCATTGACCCATGTGCTCAAGCAGTTGTTTTTCTTTTGTGTTTGTTTTTCTTTTGTGTTTCTACTCCCACAGTTCTTTCTCTGTATGTGAATAGTATTCTTTACTGAATAGTGTTCTTTACCATAAGTCCCTTAGAATTGTCCAGGATCATTGCATTGCTGCTAGTAGAGAAGTCCATTACATTCAATTGTGCCACAGTGTATCAGTTAGTGTGTATAAGGTTCTCCTGGTTCTGCTCCTTTCACTCTGCATCAGTTCCTGGAGTCTTTCCAGATCACATGGAATTCCTTCAGTTCTTTATTCCTTTGAGCACAATAGCATTCCATCACCAACAGATACCACAATTTGTTTAGCCATTCCCCAATTGATAGGCATCCCCTCATTTTCCAATTTTTTGCCACCACAAAGAGCGCAGCTATAAATATTTTTGTACAAGTCTCTTTCCTTATGATCTAGAAGAACATTTATTAAGCACTTATTATGTATCAGACACTATGCAAAGTGCTGGGAGAAGAAAAAGCATAAAAGGGCTGGAAGTGAAGAGGGAGGTGAGTGCACAGTAGTGATAGTTGGAACTGGTGGCTGGGAAGTTAGGTGGAGGCTTGGTTCCAGGAAAGACAGGACAATAAGCCCACATGACAAAGCCCAGGGTTCGAATACAATTACATGCCTATTACATTTGGAGATGTCATGAGATTTGGAGGGATTGTAAGCATGTCTAAAGATGGAAACAGAATCTTTACAAGTATTAGCAAGCCACAATGGGGACTAGCTAAAATGTATTGGCAAAACTGCCTAACAATTTTGTTGTCTTTCAGTTGTTTCAATTGTATCCAACTCTTTTTGAGGTCTTTTTTTTTTTTTTTGCAAAAATACTGGAATAGCAAGTTATTTCCTTTCTCTAGCTCATTTTATAGATGGGGAAACTGAGGTAAAAAGGGTTAAGTGACTTACCCAGGGCAATACCAATTAAGACACATCTGAGACCAGGTTTGAATCCAGGATCTTCTGTCTCTTAGTCTAGTGCTCTATCTATTGTACTACCTAGCTGCTTTACCTTTAATTATTCAAAAGTGAAATTAATTGTCTTTGTCTGGGGATAGATAGGTGGCCCAGCAGATTGAGAGCCAGGCCTAGAGGCAGGTGGTCCTGGGTTCAAATATGGCCTTAGACACTTCCTAGCTGTATGACCCTGGGCAAGTCATTTAACATCCATTGCCTAACTCTTTCTACCCTTCTGCTTTGGAACCAATACACAGTATTGATTCTAAGACAAATGGTGTTTATAAAAATTTTCTTAGTATATAATGGGTTCCTCATCACTGAAGATCACCATATTCCTTATGGTCACACAATTTTCAACCCAATATTTGCCCTCTTTCTTTCCTCTCCCTCATCCCACATCATTTTCCAAGTCTTCTCAATTCTCTCTCCACAATACCATTTACATCCATTCCCTTATCCCTACTCACTAAACGACCATTACTTTTCATTTGCACTACTGTAATAACCGCATAACTGGCTTTCATAAATTTGTCTCTCCTTTTCAATCCACCACCCTCCATACTACTACCAAATTCATGTTCCTAAGGCACAGATCTCATATTATCCTGCCCAGTAGTGGCTCCCTGTTCTCTTCAGATAAAGTATCATCTCCTCTGGTGGACATTCAAACTCTTCACAGCATGGCTTGTGGACCATTTCAGTCAGACTATCCTAGTTGGCTTTCTTTGTACACAACATTTTATTTCTCATCTCTGCACTTTGCATGAATTGTCCCCAAGCTTAGAATACATTCCCTCCTCACTTCTCCCTTTTAGAGTCATCCCTTACTTCCTTCAAAGCTCAGCTCCTGTGCTACCTCCTATTTTGGATCACCATGATCCCTAGCATCCTCTCTCCAAAATACTTTGTATATATTTTTAAATTTACTTATTTTTATATGTGGCATTTCCTGCAACAGAATATAAGATCATTGAAGGCATGAATTGTTTTATTTTCGTCTGTGTCTACAGTTCCTGATAATAATAGGTCTTTAATAATTTGTTGAATGAATGGATCAAAAGACCTCTGATAGCTTTCTAACTTAGGGGTTCTCTGATTTGTGGGCTCAAAGAAATTTCTTGACTGGGGAGCTTTCTCCATTAAAAGTAAAATTATTTTAACTTTTCCCCTAACTCAGAACCCAATACAGATTAAGTAAAAGATGCAATAATAACAAAATTCACTCATAGGAATAAAAGATCTAGAATCATAAGGAAGATAATGAAGGACTGAAGGTGGAATAGCATTTCTAGATCTCAAAATCTATTAAAAACATTAATCATGAGCATTATCTGGTACTGATAAGAAAACAAAGAAAACTATATCAGTAGAATAGAAGTGATATAGATAAGAAGAAATCAAATTAAGCAACTGAATATTTTATAAAATAAAGAATATAAACTGCTTGGGGAAGGACTCCCTGTTTGACAAGAACTATTATGAAAAATTGGAAAATTTTTAGCAAAAATAATCACAAAGAAATATTTTGCACCCTATGCTACAATAAATTCATCTGGACAATAGAATAAAATACAAAAAAGATCACACCAGAAAAAAAGGGAAATGGATAGAGATATTTTCGTAGCTATGGCTAGAAGGATAATTTTTAACCAAATAATGGAAAAAGTAGATGATAAAAGGTAAAATGATAACATACATTGCATGAAATTGCAAAACTTTTGTACAAACAAAATCAATGTGACAGATATACAGGGAAAGTTTGTTTGGAAAGATACATTTAATAACACTGATTAATATCTTCATATTCAGAACATAGAAAATTAACACAAATTATAAGTTTCAAAAGCTATTTCCCAGTGGATGTGTTTAAAAAATATGAAATAGCTCTCTAAGGAATTATAAATTATTAATAACCATATGAATGATTACTCCAAATCATTGATAAGAGAAATGAGAAATAACTTGTAGGTTTCTCCTCATAATTGGAAAATAGGGAAATATCACAAAAAAGTAAAATAGCAAATATTAGAAGGACTTTGGAACGATAAGCACATAAATGATGGTGAAATTGTAAATTGGTCCGACCAGTCTGAAAAGCAACTTGTAGTTATGCTAAGGAAATAAACAAAAAGACAAAAGTAAGGTACTGAGGGTTCTTGAACAAGGAAGTACCATGGTCATATTAGAAAAATTATTTTGTCATTTGTGTGAAAGATGAATTGGAGAGGAGAGAATGATGGTGGAAGAATTAGAAGGCTATTGAAATAATCCAAATGAGGGGTGAGGAGGGCCATAACTAGAGTGATGACTGCGGAAGTAAATGGTAGGAGATGGCTGTAAAAGATATTGTGGCATTGGTGTTGAATAGATATGTCTCTCATTGATTATGGGGGAGGGAGGGAGAAAGGAGAGGAGATAATCAAAGATGATTCTGAGGATGCAATCCTAGGTGACTGGATTGATGTTGGCCTCCATAGAGGTAGGAAAGTTTGGGAGAGTGCAAATCTTCTTGTTGTTTAATCGTTTAGTCATGTCCTACTCTTTGTGATCCCATGAACCACAGCATGCCAGACCCTTCTATCCTCCACTACCTTCTAAAGTCTGTCCAAGCTCATGTTCATTGTTTCCACGATACTAACTATCCATCTAATCCTCTGCTGCCCCCTTTTCTTTTTGCCTTCAATCTTTCTCAACATTAAGGTCTTCTCCATTTAATCCTGTCTTCCCATTATATAGAAAAAATATTTAAACTTCATCTTAAACATGGGTCTTAAGGGCAAAGGTAATGAATTCTGTCCTGGACGTGTGTTAAGTCTGAAGTGTCTAAGGGGTAGAAATATACAGCAGGCATGGAGTAATGTAGTATTGAAGCTCAGAAGAAATACTGGAGCTAAAAACAGACTTTGGGGTCTTCTGCATAGAGAGATGATCATTGAACCCATAGATGGTGATGAAATCACTGAGAAGGAGTAAAGAGAGAAAAGGGGATGGTCTAAGAGCTTTGGGGTGCTTCAGTCTTTGTGGGTTAGATATGACTGATGATCCATCAAAGTGCTGAAAAGGGTCAGTCGGAAAAGTAGGAAAACCAGGAGATAGGGTGATGAAAAGCTAGGAAAAGGATAGTTAATACCCTAGTGGAAAGTGTAGTCATATCAAATATTACAAGATTGATCATCAATTAGCAACATTTACTAAGTGCTTACTTTGTATAAGATGGAGAACTAAAAAAAAAGACAATCATATTCAGCAATTATCTCATCTAACTATATACTAGAATTATCTGTGGGCTTTTCTATGCTCACCTGGGTCAGGAAGACTCATCTTCCTGAGTTCCAATCTGACCTGATACAAGGTATATGACCCTGGGCAAGTTACTTAACCCTATTTGCCTCATTTTCTTCATCTATAAATGTACTGGAGAAGGAATAGTAAACAGCTGTGTGACCCTGGGCAAGTCACTTAACCCTGTTTGCCTCAGTTTCCTCATCTGTAAAATGTGCTGGAGAAGAAAATGGCAAACCACTCCAATATATTTGCCAAGAAAACCCTGAATGGGGTCATAAAAGGCTGGACAATACTGCCAAACGACTCAAAAACAAGCAGAGACCCTTGAACACAGGTGGTATTCTATAAATAAAGGCTGAATGGAGTTGAATTGCACTCATTTTTGTATTTTCCTCTTATTATGTGGAAAACAACATAAAACCCTGATGGTGAACCTATGACATGCGTGTCAGCACTGACACACGTAGCCATTTTCAATGACACATGACCACATGCAGCCGCATACAGAGATATATGGGGCTGCATGCTAAGAATGAAACATTTGCTGTAGTATAGTGTAAGTTAAATAATATCAAGACCAACGAAAGAAACCGACTGACAGATGAACAAAGAAGTCACTAAGCAGGAAAGTTAATCAGCTTTTGGTTTATTAAATAAAGTTACATATTACAATTATACATTTTTATCATTTAAACTACAAAAATCGCAAAATTATGCTTTTTTTCTCGAAGTGACACACCACCTGAGTTATGCTCGGTTTTGGGGCAAATTTTGACACACCAAGCTCAAAAGGTTGCCCATCACTGACATAAAATGAATGCTCAATTGCTTGATTCCTTGAGACTTCCAAGGGAGCACAGAGTTCTTAATCAGACATGTTTGAATGATTTGGTCAGTTTTTCCCTTCATCTACACACCCAGGCTGGAGCCTCACCTCTGTAGTCCCTTCTACCACACCATTGGCCTACTTCCCCCACCTGTCAGATCTACTTCCTTCTCTCAGCTAGCTGCAAAACAAGCCCTGAAACAAGCTGCTGAAAGCATTTCAAACCTCTCCATTTCATTGCGAGATGAAATGAGCATTTTGAAGCTTCCCTTTGGTGGCAGCTTGGAGCCTTATTATGTAAATATGATGGGAGAGATGCTAACCTTTATGAAATCAAGGATTATGGGGGCCCTTCACAAACAGGCTTATCTTCCAATTCTTAGAGATGGGAGGGACTTCTGCAAAGCTCCGGGACAGCATCCTATCCCCTCTGCATGCCACAGGTTTGAGAACTACCTTTTATGGGCTTGGCTGCTGCCTTCCAGGAAGTCCCTGAGGATAAACTGACAATTTTACCACTGTCTGGCAGTGAGACCATCACTGAGGCCTTGGCACACACTGTAAGATATCCTGCTGGTCACAATGGCCCTGTGCCTAGCTCTTGGTCATTTATTTCTCTGCAGGGTCTGTTTGTTTTGTCAACACAGAAGCTCTGCTTGTCTCCTACTTTAGAAAGCCAGGAAGCTTGTTTCCCAGGAAGAAAAAGGAGATCTGTGTTGGCTGAGCAAAAAGTGCTGCCTCCCAGCCCCCATGTTTTGTTCAAGGAGAATGGAATTGTATTATTTTCCCAGCAAGGGAGCTGAGCTTGGTGGTAATACCTGATGAATGGCTGTCCTGGATTCATTTCCAGAATTCCTGGGATAATCGCTGAGGGTAGTACACCATAGACTAGTTGCTTGCAAAGTTAATGTATGAGTAGATGAGTGGAGGGGGAGGACTTGAAATTGGTAGACTGAGAACTTGAACAACTATTGGTTTGACATAAGCTAAGACGTAAACATTCTAAATTTCAGTTTTCTCATCCATTAAACAAAGATAGTAATACTTGTACCATCTCTGTCACAGGATTGATATGGGAAGGTAATGTAAACTATTGTTCATTGTGATATGGGGGTATGGGCTTTCCCTAGACACCCCCAAACTGCCTCAAAAGGGGGTGAGCTTTTCCAGTTCATTCAATAAGCAGATCAGTGAGGGAATAATTATTTATTTTATGAAAGGATTCTTCCAAGGGGATGACTATTGTGCAGAAGATAGGACATAGAGTTCGATGGGAAGCCCACTGAATTCGTCTCTTTCCTTCTCTTCTCTCAAATCCTACCATTTCTTCTAGCATAGCTGAAAGAGAGCTAACTAGGAATTGTTTGAAATCCTGCCTCTAACACATACCAGCTGTGTGACTATAGGCAAGTAATTTAATCTTTCATTATACTAGGCTGACAGTGCCAAATATGTGGCCACCAACCTTCTGAGTGCAACCTGAATCAGATTAAAATGTGATAGGGAAATATTTAACAAAATAATTTTAAAATATAAATCATATTAATAGGTGGAGTTTTTAACTCAGTTTGTGGCCCACATGAATCTCTATGTATTCTGTAGTGGCTGGCTTCCTATGATATTTGAGGGTTTATTGAGAAATTTATTAATTAATTTGTTTGCTGGTTACATAAAAAATGCCCAGATATCTCCCTCTTTTTCTCCCCTCTCCACCCTAGAGATGAATCATTCGGAAAAAAATATGTGTATGTATATACACATATTTTTTCTTTATATATATATATATATACATATATATGTGTGTGTGTGTGTGTGTGTGTGTGTGTGTGTGTGTGTACAGGTATCCCTTCTACCTTTTGAGTTTCCCCATCCTAGAAATCAAATGGGAATTTGGAGGGGGGAAGGTTTGTGGAAGCCATAGGCAATACACAAAGTACAGCAGATGACACAGAAAAAGTTTAGAAATTCAGAAATATATAAAATATATATGTATTATATAATAGTAACATATTTTCAATTTTAATAACATAAACATACAAAAGTTCTTTTTAAAAGTTAAAATAAGTAAAAGTTAAAGTTTGCAAAAAAGAATACAAAAGCCAGTAGATGACATACAGAGGCTAAAAATGTAGATAGCTAAAAAAAGTTTAGAAATGCATAAATGCATGTAAGGTATTATAAGCACCCCATAAGAGAAAATGAAAAATTCAGACATCTCTGGGTAAGAAGAGAAGGACAAAAAATTTTACATGGATTATCCAGATTATGGGGGTGCCAGATCCCTAACCCCTATGATATGGCAGGCATACCTGTATATGTATGTTTCTTTCATGTTTCTGTTTATCAGTTCTTTCTTTGGAGGTGTACATTCATAAGTTATTTATCAAACATTAATTCTGTATGATGTTCTCTTGGTTCTATTTGTTTTGCTTTTCATAATTTCATTTAAGTCTTTAAAAGCTTTTCTGAAATTAACCTGTTCATCACTCCTTATTGTGCAGTAATATTCCATCATAATCATATCCCACCAATAGCCAGTGTATATCCCCTCTATGTCCAGTTTTTTGCCACCACAAAAAGAGCTACCATAAATGTTTTAGAACATTTCTTTTTCTTCTAATAACCTTGGGAAACAAACCAAACAGGTTTACTGTTGGGTCTAAAGGTATAGACAGTGTTAAAACTCTCTGGGTATAATTCTAGATTGCTCTATTTAAGTTTAATATCAATTCTCTAGGCTACTATCTAAAAGTATAAGTTTCACAGAAGGTCACCTGTATTGGCAGAGGGAATTTCTTCATCTGGGAATTTTCTATGCCAATGAAAAATCACAGGTCAAGTTCCTATCCCTATCTCTAATTTCTGTCTCTGTCTCTCTTTCTGTTTGTCTGTCTGTCTCTCTATTAGTGTTTTTTATAAATAGGTTTTGAGTTTGCTAGAGGCTGAGATGTCTTGTTCTGGCACCAACTCTTTGCCATCTCCACTTTACTCTTGAGTAACAAGGTTTTACCTGGTTCATTTACCCATGAGAGGTGATTAACATAATTGGTTATTTGGTGGCCATTAAACCAATAAATGGAAGAATAGGGGTCCTAGAACTCATTGAATATCAGTAGGGGGTGAGTTTTGGTATTAACTTAGACCCTGGGACACATTACATGCAAAATGTTTATGGCTTCTTAGCCATCTTGTTGCAAATGACTCTGACCCTTTGTGGGTTCTGGCAATGATGCTGGAAATATCACGCCTGATACAGGAGCCCTGATCTTCCTGATGCTATTCCCATTCATCATAATTTTTCATTGGAAAATGTTATGAATTATCCCTGTTATCACCCTCCACTCCACAAATCATGCTTTTTACAAGTTCTTTTGTATTGTTTCATGTTTTTATTACTTGTATTTCTCCAGTGTTGCCATTTGACTTCTCCCAGTGAGAATTATTGTAAGGCCATTTTCCTGGTGAAATAAGTCAATGAACAGGCATTCTAATTTACTTAATTTGGCTAAAAGTGTCTAAGGATGGAATTTGTGCAAGGGGGAGGGGAAAAAAGGAGCCAGAGAAGGAGTGGCTGATGGTTCGCGACAGTTGGTGATGGTTGAGGCCAGAGGGGAATTCTGGGTAATTCTCCGGAGGAGAAGGAGGAGGACTTCCAGGGGAGGACTGAGAGAGGGAGGAGGAGAACATCTCAGTTAGAATCCAGTCCTGAGGGCTTCCTGAGGATCTTTCTTTGGACATTGAAACCCTGATTCCCTGGTCAAAGATTCCATCACTTCTCACCCAGCAAGACTTTAGTCATTGAGTCAGCTAAGTGTTTGGACTCTATTTTGGGAGCAATCTCTTAGGTTCCTTCCCCCATTACCCAACCTTGCTGAGAAACCCTGTCTGGTCTAACTTACGATTATAGAAAAGGATAGAAATAGGAAGTAGAAATAGAAACTGAAGGAGAAGAGGTGGGGGAAGATGCTTGGGAGTGGGAACCCCAAAGGTTCCCTCCTGAGTGAGACTCCATAGAAATAGAGAAGAGGGCACCCCCAAATCCCTCTGCCCTTCACCTCTTTCCCCAATCCTTGAATTGAAAAATAATAAAAGCCATTCATTAGTCAGATAGTGTTCCAGAGTGCCTGAGAGACCAGGAGGAGGGGAATCACAGCTTGGTCTGGCTGCCTCCATCTTGAAACCACACCACCTGCTATGAAGTTGACTGACCTCAGGGGAGGCTTGCGTGAACCCACCCTCATTCAGAATCAGATTGAGGTCCCCCATACCTCCTCTTATAGGGAAGCCTTGCCCCTAACTCCTGTGGGGTGGCATGACCATCCAGGTCACCCAGTTTAGGGGTGACATCCCCTTGAAGTCTCCCACAGTGTATAATCAGCAGGAGGGGAGAGCTAGAAGAGAGTCTCACCCTCCTCAAAGACTCTCTCTCTCTCTCTCTCTCTCTCTCTCTCTCTCTCTCTCTCTCTCTCCCTTCTCTCATAACTTTAATTCCTAGCTCTGTTTATTGTTACAAGTGCTAGCCAAGTTATTGATGTTTGGCTTAGACCACATCCAAGGGGAACAGAGAGACACTCTCATTCTCTGGATGCCTCATATCTTCACAATTCACATGGCAAAAGAAAAAAGGACAATCTATATAGCAGAGTTGTGTCTCTAAAGCCAAGTCTATTCGAGGAGAGGGGAGAGTACTAGACCTGGGGCACGGTGACTGATTCCCTCTCCAGGCTCAGGAAGCCTCAGAATTAGGCTTTTCTGTGCTAGCAAGTGAGACGTGTGTGTGTGTGTGTGTGTGTGTGTGTGTGTGTGTATGAGTGTGCACTAGGACCTATATGAGTAAAGTTTTGCCCAAGAGTCTCAGCTGGTTGCTGTCATGCCAAATAGCTGATTACAGGCTTCTCTCCGAATCTTTAAATATTTAGAGATGGTTATTAAATTGGCCCCTGGTAAGAGTGCTAGGCTTTTAATTCTGCTTTGAGTCCTGATTCTGCTCATTACAAGCTAGCTGGGTCATCATGGGAATTTCAGTTTCCTCAGCTATCAAATGGGTATGATAATATTTCGATAGTCTATATCATAGGACTTTTGTGACGATCAAATGATATTACTTATGTAAAATCTTTAATAACTCAGCTATTTTCTATGATTTATCAGCCAGCAGGATTTTTATTCCCCTAACCTCCTCATTTAAGTTCCAGTTTTCAACTAATCTGAAATAAATTTCGAGTGACGAGGGATGTTTATAAATGAGCCAAATAAGCTGCAGTCTGTGAAACTGAACAATTAGAAAAAAATTATTTTTCTCTAGCTCTGGTTAACAGTGAAATTGTTGCTCTAGTGAAATTATCATGAATAATGCTAATATCTCTCTAAAGGACATCTTTCTCATTACTTCTACTTAGAGGGCCTCTTATCACCCACCCCCTTTGTGAGATGAGTGAATCATAGGGAAAAGACTCATAAATCATCAAGAAAATAGCACATTTATAAATGATTGGGAGACTTGAAAGGAAGATACATGGCAGTTGCACAAAGGAAACAGGCCAAGCTGTCAGTCACCAACCTCTCAGTGGCATTTATTGATGACCAGTGTGGTCTTGGGCAAATTTTTGGATCTTTGGGCCTTTGTATCTTATCAACATCTCTAAAATGAGAAGTTTGAATTAAATAATTTTTTAACCCTTACCTCCCACCTCAGAATCAATACTGTGTATTTATTCCAAGGCAGAAGAGTGGTGAGGGCTAGAAAATGGGGTTAAGTGACTTGCCCAGGATCACACAGCTAGGAAGTGTCTGAGGCCAGATTTGAACCTAGGACCTCCCATCTCTAGGCCTAGTTCTCAATCCACTGAGCCACCCAGCTGCCCCCCAGATCAAATAATTTTTAAAGGTCTTTCCATTGTGATATGTATGTAGATATTATTCCATTTGCAGGTGTTATAAGAATAAAAAAAATGTAGATAGAGAGATGGAGAGGGAGGGTAAACTAAACTGGATACTACCACTGGTAATTGTGTGACAGCAATGGAGTTCAGATAGGTGGCTAGTGCAAGATCAACTGAGGCTTGCCACCTAGCTAGATGATGTAGCACCTCCCTCCTTTATAATAGTGCCCAGGCAGGATCCTTCAGGTCCCACCTGGGGTTGATTGATAATAGATATTGGGCTCTATTAGCCTTGGTAATGGTTTATCTGACTGCGTATCTCCCTTCCCAGAGAAGCTATGAAATAACCACTCCAGGAAGGTACTTGAAAGGCTTTATCTATATTTAGCAAAGAGGGGTATTGAGAAATGGATAGAGGAATTGGGAAATCCTAACTAATTTGATGATAATAAACCCTCAGAGCTATAGGCAGGTAATTGAGTCTGGTTAGTCAGCCCCTCTGGCTTAGCCTGGCCACAGCCAAACCAGAGTAAGCAAGCTGCTGCTTGATGTCTTTCAGCTTCTTCTTCTTCCTGCTAGATGTTATGCCTATACAGCCTTCAGGTACCACCCCTTTCCACCCACTTCTTCTTTTTCTGCCCACTTCCCAAATCCCTCCTGGGCCCTGGGAAACCTAGATAACTACAGATGATTTGATTTCCTAAATATCTAGGGGCAGTAGAATCAGAAGAGGTCTGGGTACAGGTTGACAATGCTAGTCAGGTACAAGACAGGAGGATCTTGCAAGGTTGAGCCAAGCAAGTCACCAATCCCCAAAAGACCAGGATCCACAGATCTTAGGTCCAAGGGAAGTGAAAGGAACCCCCAAAGGTCAGGGCTGCCAGGGTATTTATACCCCCTTGGGCCAACCACTTTCTCCCCTGTCCTCATGGCCTCTGGGAACATTCTAAGATCCAACGGTCCCACCTGTCAATCAACAGTGTGGACTCCCAGCTCCCAGAGTTTCAATATAACACAGGTAGGCAAGGAGAAGTACTCTAGTGCAGGAGATAGAGAGCAAGACTTGGAGTCAGAAAGACTTCAAAGTTCAAGGCCAGCTTCTGACATGTTATGATTATATGGGCAAATCACTTAACCTTTCTAGAGGAACTCAGGTGTGCCAGGTAACTCTGTAAGTCTAAGGTGTAGAAGTGCTGACCAGCATTTATAGAAAAAGTCTGCTCCACTGATAGAATTCCAACTCTGGACCCTATTTCACTCTTTTGGTTGCATCCTGTCCAAATGAATGAGAAACATTTAGCATCATTAAAAAATAACATTTGAATGGTAGATCTAACTAGAGAGAAGCAAGATACACACATAGACACAGACACATACACCTCTGCCCAAGAGAAAATGAATTCTGCTGCTTTTCTTTGGCTTTTTAACTCATCAAAGCTAAATTCTTAAAGCCCGTATTTTACAAGTGTTAAGAAGTGTTTGTGAAAATTCAGACCAACTAGTGCAGTGTTTTCCAACTATTAGGTCTATAGCCAGCTTTTACTGGTCTGCAAAACTTTTACTACCAAAAGTCCTCACTTCTTAGAACTTACATACTCAACAAGACGCCAAGGAGAATGAGGATTAAGAAAGGGCCATTGCATTGGGCAACTAAGAGACCATGAGTAACATTGGAGAAAGAAGTTTCAGTGCAATGATAAGGCTGGAAGCCATAAAGTAAGGAGTTAGGACCATAGTGAGACAACGAAGTGAAATTACATGTAGAGTTTAGCAAAGGGAAGAAGAGACATATGGCAAGATAGAAGGATCAAGTGCGGGTTTTTTTCAGGAAAGGGGAGACACAGACAGGTTTGTAGACAATAGGACATGAACCAGTAGAGAGGGAAAGATGGAAAATACAAAGAAATAATGAGGATGGCAGAAGGGTAAAACTGTTGGAAGAAATGAGATGGAATGAGATTGCCTGAGCAACCAGAGGAGATAGCCTTGGTAAGGAGTAAGGCCACTGTGTCACATCAGACAGGAGTAAAGGAAAAGAGTGGCAGAAGGCATCTGAGGATTGGGGAAAAAGAGGAGAGAAGAGGAGAGGAGAGAAGAGAAAAAAGAAGAGAAGAGAAGAGTCATGGCAAATAAAAACTTATTTCATCAATCCCTTTAGGGACTATCTTTCCTGAGACCTATTATACTGAAAGGAAGGAGGGAGAATTTATATCCTTCCTCCTAATTCTGTCCCAAATGACTCAAAGTTGGCTATTAGGGTACTGACAAAGGATAATTGAGCATGAAGGTTCTCAATATATTCCCACTGGCAAATTGATACCAATCATCATGCCCATCACATCATGGCTAAAGTAGGTCTATCAAGGAAGAGCAATTTGTAATTTTCTCATTATATTTAACTATGACCTTTTCATGTTGCTCAACCTAGGGAGAGCAATGTCTCTATTCTCTTCATCATTTTCTTCCCCTTAAACCTCTTCCTAGAATAGAGAAAATAGTATGTCAAGTAGAATTGCAGTCTGTGTTCTGCCAGTGGATGAGATAACGTAATGTCAGGTGCTTTGCAAACCTAAAAGCATTTACATAAATGCTAGCCATCATTATTGTTGTGTGTTCTGGTCTTGAAAGGTTTGGAAACACAAAATGAAGCCACAATTTCCTGAATAAAATATTAAATGACAACTGTATCAAATATATTATTTATCCTCTTTGAAACATTGAAAATAAGAAGTATTGACTAAAGTTGAAGAAACTATACTAAGAAAAAATTTAAACACACTGTATTATGGATTATTTATTTCTATTCTATTCATTCAGTGTTAAAAGAGGCAATGAGATAGGGGCAGTGAGGGAGCACAGTGGATAAAGAGTCAGACCTAGAGACAAGAGGTCCTGGGTTCAAATCTGACCTCAGACACTTCCTAGCTGTGCAATTCTGGACAAGTAACTTAACCCCCATTGCCTGACCCTTACCACTCTTCTGCCTTAGAACCAATACACAGAATTAATTCTAAGAGAGAAGGTAAGGGTTTAGGGTAAAAAAAAGGGAAACCTGTAGACCCAGAGTCACCCATCCCATTAGAGATTATAAAAACAGAGAAGGAAACAAATGCACTTTGCCTTAGGATAAGAATTTACAATTCTGTTCATTAGTGCTCCTTTTTGAACTTTGTTGATTTTTAACTCCTACCTTTGCTCATCTTCTGGAATATGGACCAGGCTTGCTATTTCAGTTCATGCTGCCCACTTGTGCCTCCTTTTGTGCCAGTCTTATTTCCTTGTCCATTTGGACCTGGATAGTTAGTATACTTTATCAGATTCTACGTCCTCCATAAAAGTTTATCAAACTAGCTAGAAATGTTATCTTTCACCTCTTAAATCCTTTGACACATTGTTTCTCTTGATTGACACTTTTATTTATCAAACTGTAAATTTTGTGAGTACAAGCAGTTTCTGATTTAAATTGGATGAAAATATATGTTGAGTTTTGCAAATTTACAAGCATTACATAAATGCTAGCTATTATTTTAAAATTTTAGATTAATAATTATTCATACATAGGAACAAAAATACAGTTGAGTCCCAAAGTCTTAGTGCAGTTTGGGATTTTGGTACATCCAGAATTAGGAGAGTTAAAGAAACTCTGTCTTATGTCTTTGTGTAACTCTCCCAAATATACATGCAATCCTATACCGTGTAGGCTTTTTCAATATGTTTGGTGAATGACTGATAAGTCTCCATTAGTAGTAATACTGTTGTTTATCTGGTATTAAATGTCAAACCTGGGATTCTATAACTCCAGATCCACCATTCTTTCCTTCGCATTATCCTGCCTTTCTGGAGCCAAGAAAAGAACTAATACGAGAGATGCCCCGTAATTCTGTCGTGGCAAAAACACACAGGCTTGGAAACAAAAGTATAGAAGGACAAAAGTAAAATTCTGTGCCTGGATCCAGTCTTAAAAACCCTCTGGGCTTTTTGTTATCTATTAAGTAAAATTCAAACATTTACATCAGGCATTTTTGAATTTCCATAATCTGGCATCACTCTACTACCTTTCCAAGCTTGATTCGAGTTATTGGCATAACCTCTATTTTTCAACCAAATTGGACTATTCGCTGTTCCTGACATGCTTTCCTTACTCAGTGCCTTCATTTCTCTGGTTCCTTATGCCTGTAATATCTTCTCTCTCTTCCATTTGAATTCCCACCTATTACCATAAAACCCAACTTACATACCATTTCTCCCTAGAAGACATGATCCCCATGATTTGAACTGATCTTTCTTTGTACCTTATTTTTAGCTCCCTAATGCATTTATCATATATAAAAAGAGCATAGTGACTTGGGTGTAACTGCAGGTATACAGGGCAAAAGTCAATAGGTCCAACATTGTTGACTTCTTTCTTGCAGCTTCTTGAAGGCCCAGAGTAATTTCCATTGCTTTAGCATTAACTGTCAAAAGTCATGAAAGAAGTAAGCAAATTTACTCCAACATCAGTATCAAGCAGGGAACAACTTTAAAGAGAAATAAAAGTTTTGATATGAGTGGTTCTTTTAGGTGCTGACTAACATAGCTGTAGGCCTGACTAACAAAACTGATGAAATGTACTGATTAGCCCTAGACTTCTGATAATTTCACAAAAGAATAATAGTCTCTTTGAGGAAGAAGTCTTAGGAGCTGAAAAAGGCTCCAGAAGATGGCAAAAACTCTGTGATGATTAAATTAACATTAATTTAGTATTAAATGACTTATTTTAAGCAACAGTTTAAAAACAGTTATTCTAAATTTTAAAAAAGCATTAAGTAGCAGTTGTGTAGATGAATATAATAGCAGTGAGGGGTAGTTCATTTTTTGGGAAACAACTGGGAGAGATGTTTAAGTTGGGACAAAGCCCTGCAATTATGAATAATCCAGGAGTTCTCCCTCCCTCTGATGCTATAGAAATCTGACAGAGATTATGTCCTTTTGCATAGTAGGGGAATTTTCTCTTGTTGGTTATTTTGTTTTTCTGATGGAGATAGTATTCTGTTTTATATAAGCGGAATTTTTCTCTTATTTATTTTGCTTTTTATTTATATTGCTACATACTAAATAAAAGGGTTGCTATTTGTTTTATGGTTCTAATTCTCCAGAGAAAACATTGTAAACTTGAGCAATATTTGTATAGCAATGATTTCCTAAATCACGTGCACTTTCTGTGGAAGTAGCAACTTATGTTGCACTTGAGACTACTATGGGAATCTATTAGCATATGATAATAGTATATTATATAGTTTACTATTCCTTTACCATATATCAAGCTTCATGAAAGCCAATACTAGGTTTTATATAAAACCTGTGTTTTAGTTCAGAATATTCTTAAACACGATAAGCATTTAAAAAAAAACTTTTGAATAGAATTGAATAAATTCCCTTCCTTGAACTTAAAAGGACCACAAAAAAACCCAACAAAAATAAAAAAACAAAAAACCTCCTGCTGTAGTGAAAAGATATAGACTTAAACTAGCATGAGAAAATAGATGAAATAATAATAGCTAGTATTTATACAGTACTTTATGGTTTGCAAAGCACTTTACATCTTATCTCATTTGGTCTTAAAGGCTATTTGGAGAGATAGGTGCTACCATTATATTGATTTTACAGATTTTTTTTACATATTTACAGATGAGGAGACTGAGGGAGACAGAAGTTAAGTGACTTGCCTAAGATCATACAGTAAGTGTCTGAGGCAGGATTTGAATTCATGTCTTCCCAACTTCAAATTCAGCATTTTAGCTACCTTATTACCAAGCTACCTAGGGGGAAAAAAAGAAGAAAATAATTCTAGAGACATTTCAAAAAAAGAAATTAGAGGACTTTGTAACATTTATTGGAAGACTGCTTTTGTGGGCGGACAAGTAGAAATATTAATAAAATTGAAAATGTTATCCATAGTTCTCATGTTCTGTTTCTTCAGGTTACTGTAATTCAGTCATCCCATGTAATGTTACTATCTGCTGGGCTCTACAGGGATGGAGTTCTGCTGTCATAAAGGAAAAATATTTTCTCAAGTCTGCCTAATTTCTGGTTAAAGCTTTTCTCAACTTTGAGAAAGGTATTACATATATAACTTTGTTCAAACAAAATCACAATTGCCCTTGGGATAAATGTCAGCTTAACAAAAATAGCACTTGATGCTTCCATTCGCTTGACTCATCTAGAACACTTTGGAGACACCCATTCTAATGCAGTACTTGGTGAGAAAGGGAAACATAAATTAGGTATCTGAAGATGAAGAACCTGAAGTAATGAGGAATGATGTGTCCTGGTTCTAATGATATTTGGGTCCATGTTTTCTCTCTCTTTTCCCCAGACTGTCTTTACACCCATTGTCAAATGGACCAGAAACGTACCTACTTTCTTGAGTCACTTTTGAAGTTGTCTGCAAAGGATGTTGCTCCAGAAAAAAAAAAAACAGTGAACCAGATAGAGCTTGATGCTTCACTAGTAACTAGTAGCAAGATGAGAACAAAGATGAAGAAGTATAATCATGTTTCCATATGTGACAAATATATATGTAAAATGCATATTACATATATATCTCCATGGAAAGATACATCTCTTTTCATACTTATTTTCTTTCTTTGTCTTGCTAGGAAAAAAACTCCAAAAAACTTTGCCCAAACCGTTTGAAGTGCCTCCTCACTCATTTCACATGTATTTTCCAAGCGACTATCATGTCCTTAAGAGAGGACAGCATGAGAGGCAACACTGCTATTATAGATAGAAAGCTGACCTGGTGTCAGAAAAACTTGGGATTGTTTCACCTCTGACACATACTACCTTTGTGGTCATGGGTATGTCTCAGCCTCACCAGGCAACTCTCTAAAACTAAATTGAAGAAGAGTTGCTGATCTATGCCCAAATAGAAGGAATTTCCACATTGCCTGTTCCCTACACTGTTGACCTCACAGGTCTAGGTGATATATACAAATGCATATTTGTATCTGCATCAAATATAATTATACATTGACTATTTATCATCTTTTTATCTAAAATGATGGCATAGGGATTTTTGTGCCATTTCCTCTTTATTCTATTCCATTCAATTCTATTCCATTTATTAAGCACCTACTATGTGCTGGGCACTTGCTAGATGCTGAGGATACAGTGACAAAAACTAAAAATTCTATAATTCATTTCCTTGGGAAGGGAATGAATTATAGAATTTTAGTTAGAAATACAACATGTGCACAGTTAAGTATATATAATTTAGTAGTGAGAGAGGTGCAGAAGGAAGGAAGAAGGGCATGTACCAACAACCAGAGGAATCAGGAAAGACCTTGTATAGGACATGGAACCTGAGCTGAACTTTGAAATAGTTAAGGATTTCAAAAAGTTAGAAATGAAAAGGGAGAATATACTAGGGATGCGTGACATCCTACAAAGTCATAGAAGCTGGAGGGAGTATACAGAGAATAGCAAGTAGGCCAGATTGTCTAAAACTAAGAATATATAAGGGACATAAGAGTAAATCTGGAAAGTTAGGTTAGAGCCAGATTGTGGAGGACTTGGAAAGTCAAACAAGGGAGTCTCTGCATTTTTCCTAGAGGGAGTCATCAAAGCTTCTCGAGAAAGGGTTGAAGAGATCAGCCCTATGTTTACATTAGTTTTTATATTTTTATTAGTTAATTTTGTTCATTCGTTTATGCTTTTCTAATATTTATTATTTTTATACTGAATGAGCTTCAGCTGTGGATAGCTCCTAGTTGCCATTAGCATTTCCTGAATGGGAAACAGCTGTGTGGTGGGCTCCTTCCTTAAGCTACTTTGGCCTCATTCCTCAAGATGAGGTTATAGGATCAGCTGATGGCGAAGGTCCTTGCCAGCTCTAACATTTAGTGATATTATGATTCCGTTAGTACAAAGAGCTTATCAGATCCATGGATTGTTATTGCCTTTTGAGGCTGAAAGGGGTCTAATATTATGTCAATGAGGTTTTGGAAAGAAGAGAACAGAAGTAGGAAGAAGAGATAGAATGGGCAATAGGAAGTTCTAAGGAGGAGGAGTTTGCTAAATGGAGGCCAGCTTCAAAGAGAGGAGAGAAACTCTATCCTTTGGGCATAGAATGATGGTGAAGCAGAAGGATTCTAGGCTGGAGATCTGGGGGAAACGTTTTATTTGTTTTAATACATACTTGTTGATTAACAAAATGAGTCAATGCATAGACATAGCCTGGCTCAAAGTGGTAGGTAGGTTATTGAGCTTTGGTCTAGACCACTTTCATGGGGAATAAAGGGGCACTCTCATTCTCTGGATACTGTACAACTTTAGAACTCATATGGCAAAAACAAAAAGCCCGTTCTACTATAGGAGTGTCTCTACAGCCAAGCCTAATCATAGAAAAGGGAGAATGCCAGAACTGGAGGTAAGGTGACTGATTTCCTTTCCATACTCACGATGCCTCAGAATTTTCTCTCCTGGGCTAGCAATGTAAAGATGGGATTAACTCTCCCCTATTTATTCTTTATATTTTAGCCACCAGGAATGTATACACCCCACTTAATCTTTAAGTGGGGGAAGGGAGGTCTATGACCCATGTGTGCTAGCAAATGACGAATCAAAAATAACTGACTGCTCCCCAGAGCATCCAAAGCAAAGATAAAACTGCCATTGGTCCATGTAAAAGTGGAAGGAAGACACAGGAAGTGATGCAAAGAACTGTCTTTAAATATGGTGGTAACTTCCTGTCAGGAGGTTTTTTTCCCTTTTGAACTTGGCCTTGAAGGAGCTTGGGCTTGAGACATCAGACTGCTTCCCTTTGGACTGCCATGTAGGTGAGTGAAAAGGCTGACTCCCGTTCCTTGGCTTTTCTGGAGGCTCTAGCCTTGGAGAGGCTGCTTGTTTTGGAGGAGGCCTTGTGGTAGAGCCTTTTTAAATTAACCTTTGTCCCCCCTTTGCTGGGGCCTCTGAAGCCCTGCCTGGTTTGGACTGATGATTATTTGGGAGACTCATCTCCCCAATTGATCAGCAAGTGAGACCAATGTCCATTGATCATTTTTCTGGAGTGGATTCTCAGCTCTAACATATTTATAAACATACAGCTATTACAATATATCTCTCTAATAATGGGAATTCCAGTCCCCTTTTTGTGATTCAGTGGAGCCAGACAATCTCAAAGTATTTTAACTATAAACAAGGGCTGTTTTCCATAGAACACTTTCAATTTGACCTAGAGTGTTAAAGAGCCAGATGGCTTTTGGAAAGCATTTGCTGTCATCTATAACCAGGGGACAAAGAAATCTTCAAGAATACAGAATGTTTACTTTAACCCTTCCCATCATGTATCTCCAAGCTGGAAGAAACTTTGAAGTCATAGATCCAGAGCTTGGAGAAACTTTAGAGATTTTAAGTCAAAATCCCCTTATTTTACAGGTGAAGAAGAAACTAAGGCACAGGTTGAGGTTCAAACCGAAGCAGTTTGTCCAAGGCCATATAAATATTAAGTTCTGGGTATGGGATTTGAATCTCAGTCCTCTGACTATAGTGTTCTTTGTCCTGATCCATGATGCCTTTAGTCCAAATGAGAAATAAGGTTCTTTTCTACAGCATCCCTAACAAGAAGGCACCCTCTCTTTGCTTGAATACTTCCAGTAAGGGAGAACTTCCTACTTCCCAAAGTAGGCAATCATGTTATCCTGGTTCTCATGTTCTCAACCTTTACAGAGGTCTGCAGTCTTTCTAGGCAAGCAAACCCAGTGCTTTCTGCATGACTGTCCCAATGGTCCCTCATGACTTTGTTTTTAGCGACAGCAACCCAGAAAGGATGTATGTGTAGATGTGTGTATGAGGAAATGAGCATTTATTAATCACCTATTAGGTTTCAGGCACTGTGATAAGTGCTTTACAAATATTATATCTTATTTCATCATTACACTTACCCTCTGCTGAGACAGAGGGAGGTTGCAGTGTGGGGAGAAGTCCCACACTGATGAAATAATGATGCTTTAAGTATTGAACTATTATAGAGATACTGGAATGAGCAAAGATATTGAAGCTGTGTAGCACAGTGAAATGGAGGAAAGAGTGCTAGCCTTAGAGTCAGGAGAACCCAAGTTCAAATCCAGCCTCAGGCACTTACTAGTTGTCTGACTCTGGGCAAGTGACTTGACTCCATTTGCCTCAGTTTCCTCATCTGTAAAATAAACTGGAGAAGGAAATAGCAAATCACTCTAGCATCTGAGCCAAGAAAACTCCAAATTGCATCACAAAGACTTGAGCATGGCTGAAGTGACTGAACAGCAAAAAGCACAACAGAAAGAATTTTGGCTCTGGATCCTGAGGTGGTGGATTCAGTTCCTACTTCTGATATCCATGATACTGCATGATCCTATCAAACAAGTTGTGACTCTTTATCCATGAGATAAAGGGGTCCATTCCAGTGCTAGATGTATAATCTTTCATCCCTATAATCTTTTGAAAGAGAGTCTGATGTTGGTCATTCAAACAGACTTGTTTCCAGTCTCAAAACAGCACACATCCAATATAAACAGACAGCATGCTTGTTTAGTCAACTTGAGTACAAATTTGGCTTGCTTATACTAGACTAGCAGTCTATCTACTTTTCTATTCTTTTTATACCTTCCTTCTTTCCATATACCCAGTGATCCAATGGCATTGGCTTCTTTGCTATCACTCCCATAAGACATGCTCTGAGTGTTTTCCCTGACTGTCCCCTATACCTAGAGTGTTCTTCCTCCTCATCTCTATCACCTGACTTCCTCCAAGTCCCAGCTAAAATTCCACCTTCTACAGAAGCCTTTCCTAATCACTCTTAATGCTAGTGCCTTCCCTCTGTTGATAATCTCCAATTTACCCTATAAATATCTTCTTGTTTGGGTACAGCTGTTTGCATGTTGTTTCCTTTGAGAAGAGACACTTTTGTTTTTCCTTTAAAAAATATCCCCAGCACATAGTATCTTGCATATAGTACATACTTACTAAATGCTCCTTGCTTTGTTGAGTTTGGGAGTGGATGCTGGGATATTGTAGACCTGTAATTTCATCAATATAGAGAACTCTGTTGATGAAACTTTCTATCCATTCGAATATATAACCATCATTCAACTTAAGAATTTTAAAGAATTGTTTGGGATACTGAAAGGTTAAGTGTTTTGCCCAGGGTCACACTGTCACATGTCAGATTCAGGATTGAAAACCTAGGCTTCCTGATCCCAAGACCCTCAAACTAGCAACTCTACCATGATACCACTCCCAATTTTTTTTAAGGACTGTGTCTCCCAATCTCACCCAGCCTGGAAGTACAAAAGCATTTAATCCCACAATTGGTTGTCATAGGAGTTTTGACCTGCTACATTTAAAAAAAAATCTTGGTTGTTTTATTCCCCTCTTTAGGTAACCTCCTGGCTTCTCACCTCTGAGGGGTTCGACCAATTGATTCAGACTTCATGTGAATATCTAATTGGGTTAGCCCATTATAGTTTCTGCACTTCATTATTATTCATCATTAGAATGATGAGTCAAGAGATCTACCACCCTCAGTTTACCTGGTAGCTAGGATTTCAAGAGTACACTCTGCCTATCTTATAATGTTAATATTTTAAACAGTGCATTTGTTAGACATGGGAGGCTATGCTAACAAGGTTAAATGGGAGATTCCATGCCAATAGATATAAGTAAGAAGATTGAGTGTCAGCAGACAGGATGCTGGCATCATGTTTCATGCCAGTGAAAGTGGCTTCAATCTCTGGTTTAGAACAAAGTGTTTTATAGAGCAGTAAATTTGTAAGGAGCTGTGTCACTACAAATTCATAGTAGGAGCCTAGGGTTCCATACCCATTTGAATGCAGGAGAATATCTTTTTCCATCTTTGCCCCCCCCCAAATCTATTTCTTTTTCTCCTTGAACACTGTGCTTCCCTTATACAATTGCTTTTTTTTCTCATTTAAATGTTATCCTCAGTTTCTAGCATCCCCTCACTGCCTGCTGCTTCAGTGTCCAGGGTCTTAGAATTATCTGATGAATGACTCAGAAAGACAGCAGCCAAGAGGGAAGGGAGCCCTAAAAATTACTCCAGGTCTTCCTATCTATATGATAAAAAATCAAGGCAATGGGGAAATGCTTGAATATGGTAGTCTCTTGCCCCATTATTCTCACATCAAGAGTCTTGTGATACCTCCTTCCCTCCTTTTCTCTTTCAATGCTATCTAGTAGATCTTGCAAGCTAAATTCCTTTTCTATTAAAATTCAGTGGAAATGGTGTGTAAAGAGTTGTTGGGGGAGGAAAGTGAGAGAGTCACCGGGTGGGATTTGCCCTGGGCCCTGGATGCCCTTTTTATGTTTGGCCTTTAAAGGAGGCTATAATGATGACCTCATTCTGCCATGTTTAAAGGTTTCTGTGACATCTAAACATTGAGAGGCTAGCTAAAGTGAGTTTCCTGTGTTCAAACTGGAATTCAAGTTCCCAGATCTCAAGTGTTTCTTGAGTTTTTGGGGGGAGTTTTCAAATATTTTATAATAGTTTAAGGCGTTTAAGTGGCAAATGTAAGAAATAGTATGCCATAGTGGATCAGGCACTAAACCTCAAAGCAAGAACTGGCCTCAAAATCTGCCTCCAATATTTTCTCTTTGCATGACCTTGTACAAGTCATTTAATTTCCCCGTGCTTCAGTGTCCTCTTTTGCAAAATAGAAGGTAGACTAGATGGTCTCTAAAAATCTGTAAGTTATTTAGTCTATCCTTTGTTCTTATTTTCTAGAGTTTTCCTACTGTTTCACCCAGAATCCAAAGGATATCAAATAAGACTCAACAAACACAAGTTGACTCCTGTTTGGAGCAGCATGGAGGGAACATAAGGGGTCACGTTCCCTTCTGTCAACTGACATTTCATCTGTTATAGTCAGACCCCCACCTTTTTTCATTTAGTCTATTGCAAAAGATTCCTAAAGAGTCTCCTGGCCACCTTTGGACTCTTCTTCATTCTGTCCTCAGCAACCAAATTGATATTCCTAAAATACACGTCTGACCATGATATTTCCCTTCTGCCCTACTCAACAATCTGCAATGATTTTCTATTGCCTCTATGATAAAATACAAATTCCTGAACATGCTATTTATGGCCCTTCCCAATCTGGTTCCCAGATCGCTTTTTGGTCTTTTCAGATTATTTCCCTTGAGAGGGATTAAACTGTCCTACTCTCTGTGTCCCATATGTAATTCTTCATCTCCTTCTCTGGCTTCACACAGTGGCTCTCCACATCTGCATCCCCTCTTCACTTCTGCCTCATAGAATCCCTAGCATCCTCCAAAGTACTCAGGTACTGTCCCCATGTTGTTGTTGTTCCTGATCCTTCATGACCTCATTTGGGGTTTTCTTAGCAAAGATACTGGAGTGAATTTTCTTTACCAGCTCATTTTATAGATGAGGCAAACATGGTTAAGTGACAAAGCTAGTAAATGTCTGAAGCCAGACTTGAACTGTTTCTCTATGAGGCCTTAAAGACAAGTCCCCCAACTACTATTATTACTTTCTCCCTCTGGAAAGTAAATTGTATTTACCTATTTTCGTACGTGTTGTAACATTACTTCCCCCACTCCCTAGTAGAATGTAGGTTCACAGAAAATGCACTGTTTTGTTTTGTCTTATATTCCTCCAATGTACACCAAAGAGCCTTGCACATAATAGGTGCTTGATACATTTTTATATAAATTAATGGATGGATGTGTCCTATAGTTAGCGTCTCAGAAAAAGAATTAATCATCCAGCTTGCATCTGAAAATCTCTAGTGAAAGAGAAAAAGAAGTAGTAGACCACCTTCTGAGGCAGATCTAGTCCATTGTTCTTTAGGATAGTTCTAATGGCTAGGAAATTCTTCTTTATATCAAGCCTAAATTTGCTTCTTTGTAATTTTCATGCATTATCCTAATTCTGCCCTATAAAGCCAAATAGAAGAAGTCTAATCCTTCTTCCACATGACAGATATTTGAAGAAAGATATCATGTGCCCCTCTACATTTTCACCAGGCTATATATCTCTGACTCCTTTAAGTGAACCTCATATGAATTGTCTGTAAGCATCTCCCCATTTTGTTTTCTGTTCTCTGACCACCCTCGTGCTTATTCATGTCCTTCTTCAAATGTGGTGCCCAGAAAGTATTGTAGAGATGTGAAATTCTATTTTCTGAACTTTGCTCCTCAATACATGCAAGAATAGCATTTTTTGGCTGCCACATAGCAGTATTGATGTATATTTAGTCCATTGAAGCTCCCAGATCTTTCCCTGACCCACAAGCTGATTTGTAGCAATGCTTCTCTCAGCCAATATCCCTAGTGATATTTTCGCCCCAGCCTTCTTGGAAATATGGGCCTTAAGAACTGGGAAGTTCTGGGAAGTTGGCAGTTGGAAAGTTAGCTCAATCCCTGCATAATATCTCATTTATTTAATTTCTTGATGCTTGAAATTTCACAATTAGATGTCTCCGATGTAAATTTTTTGGCTGAGGATATTGTCCTTTGTAAACATGGAAATATACCCTTGAAGGAGATCACATATTTAAAATTCATTAGTGTGAAAGCATTTGTCAGCTTGATTTAGAGCCAGAAGGGACCATGTAGTACAATCCTTTGTAGGTGAATTGCCCAAGGTCATACAGATAGTAGATGGAAGAAGTGGATTTTTTGAAAGTCTTAGGTCCTTTGCTTCCAGAGCCAGTATTCTTTTCTACTGGACTCCTGCCACATTCCTAAGGTTGACAGAAAAGAGGGGCACTGGAGCATTGGCTACCTGGGTCACAGGTAAGGAGGCAAAATTATGCAGAAAGGTGGCTGGGAACAAACTTTAACTACTCCATAATCTTCCTGATTTTTTTTTGCTTTGGGGATCTAAGGATATTCCAAGAAGCATTCAGGCATTAGCATGTGATAATAAAAGCCTGGCCATTTGTACTCCCCTCCTCCTCCTTTCCAAGCATTTGATAGATAGATCATATATCTGGGTCCGTAACTCCCCTTGGTTTCCTACAGGAATCAGGCAACGATCCATCTTGATTTTATTCCACCTAGCTTCCCTGCCAGATTTATTAATCATGAAAGAATAGGTTCACATGCATAGTATATGAGTCCAAGAGCTTGTACATGGTGGAAGTAAGCAAAATAGGGACAACAAATACAAAACAACAACAACAATGGAAATGGAGGAATAACTATCACAAAACTATTGAAATTGAATGCTGTGAAATGGAATGACCAAGCTTGGAAAGTTATGAGAAGGTATCTCTCCTACCTTTAGTGCAGAGGTGGGGGAAATTATGGGATATTACAGATAATATGAAGATTTGTATTTTTTAAATATGTTGTTAATTTTGAGGAACTGTTTTTTTTAGTTTCTTTTTTAAAGTTTTTGCTATTTGGGGTGATTCTCTGGGAAGAGAGGGGGAAAGGAAAAATACATTGGAAAATGTAGATGATGTAAAAACAAATTAAATCTGTAAAAACTGACTTTTAAAACTTGCCTCTCTTTTTGTTAAAATAATATCTTTGTTAATTTTTTTAAAATGCACTCATGGTAGCTAATAAGGTTGGTGGTTCCCTTGAGCTCTGGTGTTCTGAGTTACAGTAAGCTATGCTAATCCAATTTCTGCACTTATATTCATCATTAGAATGATGAGCCAAAAGGAACTGGCACTTAAAAGGTTGGCTAAGGAAGGACTAACTGGTCTAAGTTGGAAACAGATCAAAAATCCCTGTACTTATCAAGAGTGGGATAGGTCCACTATATAGCCTCTGTACTTCTGGCTTGGGAAGATGTCTTAAAACAAACACACACACAAACCACCACCCCCTCCAAGTACTTATCAGTATTAATTCGAGTCCTGATTTAATGATAAATTTTATACATGAATGAAATGGCATCAGAGATTCTCTGGATTTTTCACCCAGAAGCACATCCAAAATTGGTAAAATTTATTTAGCCTTTGCCAGAAACTTCAAAGACTACAGTTTCATATGAGATCTCTCCTATTTTGTTTCTCTTGCTTACTCACTTAGGATGCTAAGTGTTGCTAGAAAGGCTTTCCCGCCCCAGAGGTGGGTGGGAAACTGGGGAAGCATCAAGAGTATTTCAGAGGTTTCTCCAACTCCAGAGAAGTTCTTGTAATTAGTGAAGGGCAAAAGAGCCAAGGAGTTGAGTGTGTGTTCTTGGCTTCCTCCATCTGTCTTATTTTTCTTTCTTTTCATCACAAAGATTTTTCAAAGGCCATTTGATGTGCCTGAATCCTTTTGAGCAGTACAAGCCTTTTTTTTTTTTTTCCTGAGAAAGAGGAAGTTGCCTTTTGCCAAGAGTAAATGATCTTGATCAAAAGCACCATTTGGCTTGAAACTTTAGACTCCAGAAGCTCATTTGCCTTCTGAATCAGCCACATGTTAATGTCCCTGGTCACAGGGACATATGGAGACCCAAAAATATGGCTTTCTTACTTTGGTTGTGCACTTATAACTCTTTTGGGGGGGCAGGGTTTTGGGGGATGTATAGTCTCCCTCCAATTTTCCTGTCTTCAAGTTCCTCTCTTTTTGCATGAGGTCAGGAGAATTTCAAAGTAATTCTTTGAAGTCTTTTGAAAACATAATGCCTCTAAAAGCAAAGGTAATTTTTAAATTACTTTCCATAATAATAATGATTTAGCTATGAAGTCACATCTTTGAACTATTTGATTTTTGGAAGAATTGCTAGTGATTTCTAAAATACTTGCTTTCTCCTTTAAAGTGGTCAACTTTAAAACAGAATCAAATCAACAAGCATTTACTGAGAAATCTCTATATGTCCAACACTGTGCTAAACTCTGGGAATATAAATACATGCAAAAACAAAGACTCCCTAACCTCAACAAGCTTATATTTTAATGGAGGATTTGTTATTGTTGTTGTTTTCAATTGTGTCTCACTCTTTGTAACACCATTTGGCTTTTATTTATTTATTTATTTGCAAAGATGATGGAGTAGTGACCATTTCCGTCTCAAGATCATTTTATAGATGAGGAAACTGAGGCAAACAGTTAAAGTGACTTGTCCAGAGTCACATAGATAGTAAATATCTGAGGCCAGATTTGAATCCTGGAAGATGTCTTCCTGACTCCAGATCTGGCAATCTATCCACTGTGATATACCTAATTGCTCCTAGGGACCTTAACGTCTCTATTTACTACAGAGTACTGGTAATGTCCTAATGTATTTAGTGCAGAATATTAGACTAGGAGTTGAGATTTGAGTTCAAATCCTACCCCAGAAACTTACCACTTGTGTAACCTTGGGAAAAATCACTTAGCCTCTCTGAGACACAGTTTCCTTATCTGTAAAATGGGGATAATTATTGTACCTATCTTAAAGAGTTGCTGGAAGCAAATGAGATAAAATATATAACGTGTTCTGCAAACCTTAAAGTCCTATACAAACACTAGCTAGTGATAATAGCTGTAATAATTCTGTGTAACAAAAACTCAACAGTTCTTTGGGGGTGTGGGGGTGTTCCACATGTGTAAATTCATTGATGTGAGGAATTTCACCTGTGGAAACTCTGCACTGATGCACATAAGCAGCTCATCTGTCACTTATACTCTTAGGAGACTGATATTTACCTCACAGTCATGCAGAGAGAACTTGAACGCAGGTTAACCTTCTATTTCTGATACCAAGCAATCTTTCAAAACACTTACACAAACACACACGTAGCTTGCATATACATATATTTTTAAGTGAAAAAAAGGAATAACTGGGAAGCTGAGAGTGACTTATCTTCCTAACATATTGAGAAACAATACAACTGATAAGAATTACAAATTTCATTGTGTTTCTCAGTAAGACACTGATCTCTAAGGCTTTTGTACACTCACCCATGCTTTTGTGACAAGCACTCTATTCTCTGATGATTTTCAAATAATATTATGCTTTTTATTATTTAATAGAATGCTAAAAAGCTTCTCCATTGAAGTATTTTCAATGTGACTGATTTTTACCCTTTAAGAAAAATAATGATATCTGACATTTATACAGCACTTTAAAGTTCACAAAGAATTTTAAATGTATTATCTTGTTTAGTCTTCACAACTAACCATGTGAAGTAGACACTAGAGGTCCTGGAGGGGAATATGGGCTGTTTAGGGAGGATTAGCACCTCTGTGTGAAGTGCTTGCTGAGTGAGGACTTGCTGAGCCCTTTTCAGGGGTGCTAATAGACCTCTGGTGTCTACCTTTCGCCCAACTCTCCCCTCTGGCTCCAAGAAAATGTAACATGCCCAGTGGTCACACCTTGATAAAACCATTTGGGCAGGAGGGCTAAATCAGGTTGAGAGTAACTTACAGGACTCAAAAACTGTTGATGAATTAGAGGGACATCCCCCCCAAGCATAAGAAGCTTTTCCTTAGTGGAATGGATGGATTAGAATAATTTGTTCTAATGGCCATGAAGGCAGGTGATGCTTTGTCAGACATTGAAAATGCTAGTTATCCAAAGCTACTCCAGGTTATCTCCATTCATCTTGCCTTTTGCCTTGCCACTGGACTTCCATGACTCTGGAAGAGAGCATGAGGTTGATGACTTTTTGCAACTCCACCTCACTTCAATCTAATTCACATTGAAGTCAAGACATTGCCCCATGATGCCATTGGGTCTTCTCTAAAAATGAAGGACAAAAATCAAACCCAACAAGAAACAAAACCAGAGAACCTGGATATTCTATGTGTACAGTTTCTAGATTCATTGAGTATAAGAGCTGCAAGGGGCCATGGGATTACCTAATCCAGTACCCTCAGCTTGCAAATGAGGAAATCAAGGCTCAGAATGTTGACATTATATGCCCAAAGTTTCACAGAGTGAGTGAATAGCACAACTGTGACAGAATTCAAGTCTTTAAGAATCTTGGTCTAAGGTCCTTTCTACTATTCAGCAAGCATAAATATGCTCTATCTGTGTTTCTTCTCAAAGTAAATAAATCAATCTTTTTCAATTCCCTGTTTTTTTAAGTGGGTTTTTATGTTAGTCAAAATGGTCATTAGGGACAGAAGTCTTTCTTTCCTTTATTTTTTCCCCAATTTGGACAGCTGTAGTTACAACAGCATAAAACATACTCAAATATTCAAGTCCATGATCTCACCAATGTGGGTATTTCCTTCAGAGATACAGATTGCAGCTGTTCTGTATCCAGACTGTGGGCCTTCTATCCATGCCACTTCACAAGGTTGCCACAACTATTGTTATCCTGGGAGACTTTTTTATTTTCTGTTAACATCATCAGAAAATCAAATGAAGTAGTTGGGTTGTCCTTCAGTTATCCTTTACTCTTTCCATATGACCATTTCATTTTCTTTTTCAGTAACTTTTTGGATGATATTCTTTAATCATTTATAATTTCTGGTTTGCCAATAGGTGGCACGGTGGATAGAGTGCTGGGCCTGATTTGAGGAAGATTTATATTCCAGGGTTCAAATCTGGCTACACTTATTAGCTGTGTGACCCTGAGCAAGTCACTCAACGCTGTTTGCCTCAGTTTCCTCATCTGATATTTTTCAAAAGAGTCAGAGAAATAAAGCAAAGTTATTTGTGCCAATATGATTTGGTCTGCTCAATTGACTGCCAGATGAAAATGTCAGCATTGACTTTCATTTTTAATTTTAAATCAATTAATTCTACTCATTTAAAATTCACCACCTGCTGATATGGTTGGTGATTTCCTAAAACTGTCTGGATTACTGGAATTTGTATACTCTACAGTAGTTAAAAATAAAGATTATACTCTTTCATATGAAAAGGGCATAAATATTTAACTTTTTAATCTAAACAGTGCCTCCAGTGTTCAACAAGGGAAAAAATTAAGATACCTCTATTCCAAAGCTAAAAGCTTAGTTAAATTTTACTTCTGCAAGAATCATAGGATCATAGGTATAGATCTGGACAGAACCTTGGAGGCCATCACCATTGGATTCTTGTCATTGTTATTAACATTTAATTAGTATCAATATTAAAGATTTTATCAGCATTAGTAACATCCACTCCAGTACCACAAAACTATTTAGTTCATGAACAGAAGAGGAGAATAGGCTGGATTTCCTTGGGGGAAACAATCCAATTCTTTTACTCACCCAAAGCTTCTTTTCCTTTAAGCAGAAGTCCACATTTCTCATGCTAATAGTTATCTATTTTTGCTGGGTGGCTATAAGTCATGGAACACTCATGATAGTCATTGAAGTATTGAAATTGAGAGAGCTCAAAAATCAATGGAGAAGTACATAATGTGTACATGCAGGCTATCACACAGCACAAACCAGGAATTTGTTGTTGTTGTTGTTGTTCAGTCATTTTAGTTGCACTCAACTCTTCCTGACTCCATTTCTGGTTTTCATGGCAAAGATATTGGAGCAGTTTGCAATAGCCACCCAGCAAAAATAGATGACTATTAGCATGAGAAATGTGGACTTCTGCTTAAAGGAAAAGAAGCTTTGGGTGAGTAAAAGAATTGGATTGTTTCCCCCAAGGAAATCCAGCCTATTCTCCTCTTCTGTTCATGAACTAAATAGTTTTGTGGTACTGGAGTGGATGTTACTAATGCTGATAAAATCTTTAATATTGATACTAATTAAATGTTAATAACAATGACAAGAATCCAATGGTGATGGCCTCCAAGGTTCTGTCCAGATCTATACCTATGATCCTATGATTCTTGCAGAAGTAAAATTTAACTAAGCTTTTAGCTTTGGAATAGAGGTATCTTAATTTTTTCCCTTGTTGAACACTGGAGGCACTGTTTAGATTAAAAAGTTAAATATTTATGCCCTTTTCATATGAAAGAGTATAATCTTTATTTTTAACTACGGTAGAGTATACAAATTCCAGTAATCCAGACAGTTTTAGGAAATCACCAACCATATCAGCAGGTGGTGAATTTTAAATGAGTAGAATTAATTGATTTAAAATTAAAAATGAAAGTCAATGCTGACATTTTCATCTGGCAGTCAATTGAGCAGACCAAACCATATTGGCACAAATAACTTTGCTTTATTTCTCTGACTCTTTTGAAAAATATCAGAATCCTCAGCAAAAGGTGATAAGTATCCAATCAGAAAGACCATGTCTTGGAAGTGGGATTAACTGAATCATTGATTGTCCTGGGCAAAATAGGATTACTATATTGATTAACCTGTATTTTCTCACTTATAATAGGAGTCCCATGCATTGGCCTAAAAACAAATAAATAATCAAGTAAACAAACAAATGAATAAATGAATACATATATGATACAGGTATATACATTACATGTGTGTATATAAAAATATATATCTGTATAATCATAGACCAATTCAAAGGACTCCTATTATAAATGAAAAAATATAGGTTCATATTGTTAAAGGAATTTTCTTAATCTTCCTCTGTCTCTTTAAGAGCAGGATAGCTGAGAAAAGAGCTAGAGCTGAAGATTCCATTACCTAGGAGATGAGATATATAAGAAAGAGACAGTTGAGAGTTGAGGGCTTTTGCCTCTGGATTCCCTAGAGAGCAGGAGGGTCCTCTGTCTTTGTCTCGGTAACAGGCAGGTTTACTACTGACAGTTGGGATAGAGAAATGGATTTAAGGAGGTTATAGGTGATTAATGTTTATTGATTAACTTAGGTAGGTAGGTAGTGAATATATTTCTAGGTAGGAGTAGAAGTAGTGTAGATAAGTTAGGCCTGGTATTGCCCAGACAGAAGAACCTGCCCTTGAAGATAGTTAGAATAAGGGTTTTTTTTTAGAAATTTTAGGTAGGATTAGGATTTTAGTTATAGTCATAAGGTATTTGAGTAATAATAGCACTTTCCTCCTTACTAATTTCTATCTGAACTTCTTCTAAATTAAACTCAGTGTTTTTTTTCAAACTGCTCTCTTCATTTTTGTCAAAGTCCTACCAAAATTAACCCTTTACAATATACATAAATATATGTTGTTGTAGTTATTGTTGTTCAGTCATTCAGTTGCCCCCATGGATTTTGAAAACCATTGGGGAAATTTTTTTAGCAAAGATACTAAAGTAGTTTGTCTTTTCTTTCTCCAGTGAGTTTCCACCCTCACACACGTTTATATGTGTAGATATGGCTACATAAATGCATGTGTGTATGTATGTATAGTTATGGATAAACATGTAGCATGTATGTGCATATACACACAAAGGATGATTCTTGCTCTCAGTAAACATGTATGTGTGAGTGAGCGTCACCTACATGATTTCCCCTTACTTACAAGATCTAGTGTGATAATTGAATTGAATGAATATTATGGTTATATGCTGTTTCCTATCCCAATTTCTGGAAAATGAACTTCTAATATAGAGACAGTCGGTGTGTCCTGCAGATGATGAAACAATCATAATTGTACAAGTTGTACTAGATTAAACTCTATCACACTGGTTACAAAGTTCAAAACACAGCACCAGCCCATAGTCCTTGGCTCTAAAAGGGCCTTAGCTGGCAACTGGTTCAAGGACTTTATTTTATAGCTGAGGAAACCAAGGCCCAGAGAACTTGAGTGACCTGAAGAAGGCAATGAGTTGAAAAGAAGAATGATGAATCTGGATTGGAGTGTGTCACTTGCCTTCTATGAATGTCTACTTACCTCATCTATTAAATGCAAGGGGCTAGACTAGATGACCTCCAGTCACTTTTTCAGACTCTAAATCTGTGAAACTATGAATCTGATAAAGGTCATCTAACTGGTTAATATCAGAGTCAGGCTTGAAACACAAATCTCTAATATTCTATTTAATGCTCTTCCATTGTACCTGGGAGGCAGCTGCCACTTCTTTGTTCTTTTCAATCAGTTTCAAAATAAACAAAGAAAGTGCCAATTCAATGGGTTTTTCAACCTTAAATCAATCTCTTATTATTTCCAAAAGAAGTATGGGAACAATAACTACAGCCAGAAGGGCACCTAATTCATCCTATAAAATCACATTTGGGTATTGGATCAGAGGGTTGTTTAGGTCCCTTTAAGCACCTAAGCAACCCTCTGATCCAACCCCCTCATTTTTGATGAGGGAAGTGGCATAACTTGCCCAAATTCACATAGATAGTAAATGACAGGACCAAAAATTTTACCCATCTCATTCCTCTGACTACAAATCCAGGTCTCTTTCAATTGTACCACAAGTCTTCCCAGAATAGAAAATACTTAAATATATACCTCAACTCTAAAATAAACACTAAGAAAACATTTTTATTAAAGGGGGGAAATGTTGTTCTCTCCCTTATATAGCTCAAATAGACTCATCGGGTGGCATTTTTTGTTTCTAAAATAATATCATGGAGGTCTGAAGCAGCATGAGCATTGTCTCCTCCCCCAAAGGATAGAAAACAATTTTTAAAAGTTTAGAATATGTGGAAAGCTCTAGCCTGTCAAAGAAATGACTTCGTTCTGGGAACCAGTCAAAAGTAAGAACAAAGCTCAAAAGGTAAGTAAACAAATAGAGTCTCTCCAGCTGACATGTGCCATCTTTAAAATGGCAATTCCTATCCACGTGAATGGGTGACTTAGAGAAATTTACATTCCTGCTGTTCTATCAGGGCTATAATTTAGAACTAGCAATTCCTGGGAAATGCAAATCCCAAAAGAATGTATGCTGGAAGACCTCAGGCAATCTCAAACTCTCCTTGGACCTATGTCCACTTTGCTTCACACCCCTGTCCTTTGTCCTTTTCTCTTAAAGATAAAGTCTCCTTGCTAAAGTACTTATCTTCTGAACCAAACTTTCAATTGGAATAATTTTGGGTTACTAAGGTGCTGTTGCACCTCTTTGGTAGAATAATTAACTCCTTTAACTCTGAACTTTGTTCTCTTCTCTCCGATTCCCACCTACATTTCTGATTTATATAGTATTTTGAAGGGAAGGATCCTGAACAATGTGCTCTTTATTCTTAATAAGAGCTCATTTTCCAAGTTAGCCATTAACTATAGCTATAATTTTTTTAAGACCTTAAAGCAATCAACTGCTATTAACTGCTATCTTTTATTTTGTGGGTTTTTTTTCCTCTGCAGTTCAGACTGGGAGGTCCAAACTGGGTGTGTGTGTGGAAGCAGAAGGGGAGAGGTGCTAATTTTTCTAAAGACTTGTAAGTCAGGCCTGGGAAATTTTGTTATTTGGGGTCAGTTTATTCATGGAGTTGTTACAAATGATTCATTCTATAGCTGATGATGTAATCCCTTCATACCACAGTTTCCCTCTATGTAAAAAGCCTCCCTGGAACCAGCAGGAATAGAGAGTTTGAGTTAGTATTACCCCCTGATAAACCTAAGCATGAAGTTATTTTCATAGTTTATGATGGAAAATCACTCCCCATCCTCTTCACTCCTCATTCCTTTCCCTTCCACCTTCCATCCGCCCGACATATCCATCCTCACATGAGTGAGTCGGTTTTCTAGCTGTTTTCTCAGTCTCTGTAAAGTATGGGGCATAGAAATTCAGCAGAAGCCATTAAATGGTGAAAGACACAATCGAATGAATGTATTTGCTTCTGCCTATTCTTCTTTATGGGCAGTTAGGTAGATGGTACAGTGGATAAATTGCCAGACCCGGAGTCAGGAAGACTCACCTTCCTTAGTTCAAATGATGATTAGATATGTGATCCTGGGCTAGTCACAACCCTGTTTGTCTCAATTTCCTCATCTGTAAAATGAGCTGGAGAAGGAAATGGCAAACCATTTTAGCATCTTTTCCAAGAAAACCCCAAATGGGGCCATGAAGACTCAGTCATGGGCAAGTCACTTAACCCTGTTTGCCTCAGTTTCCTCAACTGTAAAATGAGTTAGAGAAATGGCAAACCACTCTAGTATCTTTTCTGAGAAAATCCCAAACGGGGTCTTGAAGAGCTGGTCATGACTGAAAAATGACTGAACTCTACTTTGGATTAATGAAATGATATAATAAAAGCAAATAAAATATCTCCTGCAAAGCAAAGCTCAATTCTCATTATCATAAAATTTTCCTTAGCTTCTCTAATTCTTTCTCTGCATTTGGCACTTATCTTCTGCCTGTGACATCTTTTGCTTCATTGTCTTATAATATCATTTAACTTTTCATCTGTGGGTAGAGCACATGCCCCTAAGGAGACTTTAAGTTCCTTGGGGACTGACTATAAGTTAGGTTCTATTTTTTAATAGTCCCTCTAGTGGCTAATAAGAGGCGGTGTGGTGTAACAGTGCACAGAAATTCCAAGAATTGCATAGTAATCAACATATAATCTGGAAAAACAAGAATAAAAATTTTAATTGCACAATAGTCATCTTGAAGTTACAAATAGTACGTCCTGGACTTGTTTTCCTTTAAGGCTTACTGGAGCTCAGCATATCTACTAGAGATTCTCCCCAAATTTCAAGGGGCCGGGCTAACAAGAGGAATCTTATGGAAAGAGAACCTTCCCATTTTCACCTTCATCTACAAACACACAGTTTGTGCCTCCATCAAGTGTATGCAGCTAGTGTTCAACTATACTAGCAGATTCCTTATTAAAAAGCAATTCTTTTAACAGTATCATTTGCAGAATAAAGAAAGAAGCTGAATCCTCTGGGCTTCTTTTTCATAAATTCCCAGCAGAAAGGGACAGTAGAAGCCATAGAGCAATGGTTCCCAAACTTTTTTGGCCTACTGCTCCCTTTCCAGAAAAATTATTACTTAGCCCCCTGGAAATTATTTTTAAAATTTTAATAGCAATTAATAAGAAAGATAAATGCACCTGTGGCCATCACCGCCGTTCTGGATCGCTGCAGCACCCACCAGGGGGCGGTGGCGCCCACTTTGGGAATCACTGCCATAGAGTATGGTCCCTTCATTTAGCAGAGGAGAAAACTGAGGTCCAAAAAAGTTAAGTTACTCAATTTCACATAGATAGCAGATAGAAGAACTGAGACTTGAACTCAGGCCCCATAACTTTAGTGCTCCAATTTAAGGGCTTTTTTTAAGTTGTGCTGCCTCCCTAGACTCATACCAATATGGTGGCTGCTGGATTTCAAGTCAGAGAACTTCTGCCCGGAATGTATGTGATTAAGTAAGTCACTTATTTCTAAGGACTGCAGTTTCTTCCTCTGTAAAAAGAGAAGTTTGGATTAAGATGACCCCAAGGTCTTTTTTAACTCCAAACTGAGATGCTATATAAAATACTTAACTGACAAGTGCATCATTATACTCTAGAAACCAACCCTCTGGAAATATTTAACTAAAATTGTGCTGATAAATATTTGATAATATTTAGTGATTGACTATCAAAAATGTATACATAGCATATTTTAAAGTTTAATCTGTATTAACATTTTTTCAATCACTTATTATTGATGTTGTTGCTTATTATTATGGTCATCACCTTTCAGTTCTCTTCTTAGTTCCTTCAATCTCAGATGCTCAACCCTTAGGGATCTGCCTCCTTGAGCAACTGAGTCAGCAGTTCTTGCTCTGGAAAAATCATCTATGTTTCCTGACAATTCATCAGGGCATCATTGACCCAACAATTGAAGGGAAAGAGGAACAGGGAGGAAATTCTGGTGTTTTTCAACCAACCTTATCTTTCTATGGAGGTAAACTGCACAAAAAAAGGAGAAGTGAGAGAAGAAATAGGAAGGGATTCTTCCTGACCCAGCAAGAGTTTGAGGACATTGTGGTTTGGGATTCCCCTAGTACATTGTTCTGTGTACGTTATACTGTTTGATTTAATCTAACAAACATTTCTCTGTTTAGAAATAGATTTTTATTGATCTTTTGGTTTTTATATCATCTAGATTTCCCTCTGTAAAGCCTTCTTCTCCTCTCCTCTGAGAGAGCCATCCCTTATAATCAAGGATGTACTGGTAAATGTTTAACCACCAGTTCTCCCTCTACCAAAATAACAAATAAGATACTTCAAAATTTAATCTACATTGTTAATTCTTTCCCCATGACTTTCTTAAGTCTAGGTAACCAACAAAAGAATGTCAAGCCTTGCGTGTGTTGCTTTGTGAAGTACAAATGTTCATAATGAAAATTTAACACGCTTTAGCAAGTACAGTTTGGCTCTAATGCACCCATTTATAACAAAGATTTCTTTAAAAAGAAAAATAGAAAGAAGAGAAGAAAAGTATATCAGCCAATCTGATCTGAAAAACAACTACAAAAAACATGTTATATGCAATATTCTGCACTCATGGATACCCTTTTACACCACCATGAAGGAATGGTTTGAAGTATTTTTTTCATATTTATTTATTAGAGCCAAAGTGTTTATAAAATTTCATTAGATACCTACTGTATGCAAGTCTCAAGGATACCTAGAAAACTGCAATGCGGACTCTACTCTCAAGTTGCTTATGGTCTAATGGGGGAAGACCAAGAATGGAAGTAATATGGTATAGGAGGAACTATGCTGGACTTGGAGTCAAGGGAGTTCTAGGTCTGGTGTCCCCTCCAAGGCTTACTAGCTGTGTGACCCTGGACAAATTACACAACTTCTCTGAATTTCCTTGTCAGTAAAAGGGGGACAAAGTATACTTTCAATACTCAACTCATAGAGATGAGATGAAGATCAAATGAGATCCACCTTGAGAGAGGAACTATCTTGTATGTTTTTGTATGCCCAAACATTCTAGTATCTGTCACAAAAAGTCAACTATAACTGAAACACCTGAACAACAACAATGAAAAATAGAGACTTAGCACTTAATTAAATTAGGGATTTAAAAAAATCATTATTCAGAGGAAGGGTCCAAATACTTTACCAGATTCCCAAAGGCACCCATTACCCCCAAAAAGGTAAGAACCTCTGATCTAGAGAGAAAGATCCCAGATTAAAGCATTCTTTCTTTCTCTACTCTGGAAAGTTATTTTAAAAAATAAATCAATAATTCTCTTTCTATAGTTCCAAGCACCCAGCCAGAAAATTGCTCTGACAAATCTATTTCTCTTCCCTCCAAGCTACTCCCTCTGCTACATATGGTCAAGGTCACACATAGATAGATCAGCAATGAACTGTTTAACTATATTTATCATACTTAAAAGGTTTAAAAGACAAATGAGCAGTAAAGTAAATAAACTCTTTAGAAAGAGAGAAATTTAAGGAACTAGGCACATACTCTCTCAGCAGACAGTTGGAAGGAGAAGGGAGGGAGGAAGGAAGACAATGGAAGATTCAATCCTTGTGAGTTTATTGTCTAAAGAGATTCGGTGTCACAGTATACTCTGATACCCTTCATCTACAATCTTTAAACATGGTCCAAGTTTTAGAGCCCATCACTGAAGATCTCATACTAGTATTATGTACTTTCTACATCTTGGTTTCTGCTATAACTATTGGTTGAAGTATAAGTAAGAAATGCTCCCAATTCTGTATGTTGTAGTCTAGGAATGTGAGCCCCAAAGTCATAGCAATCCCCTTCTGTCAGTTACCAGACTAGGGAAAATTCCTTGGTGTAGGTGGGAGGGATTCAAGAAATTTCTGACTCATTTTTTTTTATGAACCAACAGGCATTCATTTCCAACGTCCCAGTCTTTTTGGCAGCTCCATGGTGTGCCACATTCCTCCCCATAGTCAGAAATTTTGCAGTTCTTTGAAAAATCAGCTATGGCACACTGACATCTGTAATTATATGTTATAGCATCAAAATAAACGTCAGCATTTAAAAGAACAATGATAAATAAAGGAGTCCAAGTTCTTGAGAATTCTGTCTATGGAACACCTCAACCTCTCAAGTTGAAAAACACTCGCAGTATAAGCCCAGACATAGATAATAGTAATGTTGTCTGAGAACCAGCCTGGCTAGATTTAAAGTTTCCTCATGATGTTACTTGCAAGGTGATACATTTTTCATGTCTAGCAACTGCCACCAAATGACTATGAAGTTGTGGAAAGGTTGAAATCCAAATTAGCAGAGAGAATGCCCACACTAAGAAAATGATATCCTTGAAATATTGACATATCTCATCACCACAGTTGCAAGTCCCAATAATTACCACCCAATTCCATTTTTTCTCTTAATAATAAAACCATCCATTTATGTAACACCTTACAGTTTTCAAAGTGATTTCTAATTTGATTTTCACAACATACTAAATATTTTTGTGTGAGTGAGAGCCCCCACTCTCATTCTTCCTAACTACATGAATAATGAGTTTGTTTTCTTACTGTGTTTTCAATTGATTCCTGAATTTTTCAAGGTTATCATCCATTGTGCAAACAGAATGATAGCCTTGGATTAGTGTGACTCTGAAGCTTAAAAATCAATAAGAGAAGCAGTGAAGTCAAGCAAAGAAAAAAAAGCAATAGACCAAACAGTATCTTATCTTATGCTTTCAAGTGCCATGGTTTACCAAGGTGAATTTTTAATCAAGGCTAACTTGTGTACTATGAGTTATTAAATTTGTCCAGGAAAGGGCATCAACAGAGTGTGAACAAGACTTTTCAGTTTTGTGCACTTTCTAACACTGACGCATGTGTATGTATGTGTGTGTATAGGAAAGGGAGGATTGGGAAGGATGGGATGAATTCCTAGTTGAGATTCTAGTAGAGCCCTATGATCATAGGAAATAAAGACTTGGAAAAGTAAATCTAGGGCTAGACTGGAAATAAATTGCACCAAATTCTAAAAGAAAACCAATGAGCAAGAATTTTTATGAAAGTTTGATATCTGAGTTGTGACTCATTGACTTGATGTTCAGAGGAGGGGAGATTAAGAAGAAAGAGCCATAGAAGGTGCTGATCTTTGGCTGAGCCTATGGCATTTTTAGTATATCTATTCTTACCATTGATCTGGGATCAGAGAGATCCAGAAATGAAACTCTAGAACAGGGGTCGGCAACGTATGGCTCTCGAGCCATATCTGGCTCTTTCTGCAGGAGCCATAAAGTCAATTTTTTTCAGGCACTGTTACAGGAGCGCGCACTGTGAGCACTGTGCAGCTCTCACAGAATTACATTTTAAAAAATGTTGCATTTATGGCTCTCACAGCCAAAAAGGTTGCCGACCCCTGCTCTAGAAGGATGGTCATGATGTCATGAGAATTCTTATTTCAAATTTCCATAGTATTTGGTATACAACCTCAGATAAAATTGACACCAGACTATCCTAGGTCTGCTTTTCATCTACAAAGCCTTCCCTTCCTAATATGACTGAGAGAGGTCAGCTTCCCACTACCCCACTTCAGCCCACCCACAACCAACCTGAGAAGGGATGTAGCTTACTGGTAGAGACACCCTAGGACTTAAGAGCACAGAATTGGGAAGAGATAAGTAGAAGTACACTCACTAAGTTGGAGCATGTCTCCCAGTCAATTATCTATCATCATTGTTTAAGAAAGGCAGGGAAGCCTGTGGGATATGGAAGAATTTATATGGGATCATTAGATTTATTGCAGACGGGGGTCTTAGTGACCACCTAAGTGGAGGGCCACCCCCTTTTCCACCCCTAATTTTCTAAATGAAGAAACAAAAGCCCCCCAAATGGAATGACTTACTCAAAGTCACAAAGATGACAAATAACAAAGGCAGAATTGGAACCCAGATCTCCTGACTCAAAGACTCTTTCTACTACATTAAGCAGCAAGTTCAGAAGAACTAATTATGTGGAGTAAATGGGGTGTTCAGGGAGGACTGTCACTTCTGGTATAAGGGCTTGCTGCGCCTTTTCCAGGGATGCTTAACTACTTTTGGAATCTATCTCTCAACCAATTCTCACCTGTGGCTCCAAGAAACTGAAGCATGTACCTCATCCACCCCCCTGGTAAAATCAGGCAGGCTAAACCAGGTTGAGAGTAACCAACAGACCTCAAATCTGTTGGAGAGGAAAAGGAATATCTCCCCCAAATATGTGAAGCATCCTCCCCCAGGACAAGGGGAGGATAAGACTGATTTGTTCCAAGGACCACAAAGGCAAATGAAGCAGGCACTTTAGGGCTTAATCAGACATCAAAGATGCTAGGGTTATCTACTGCATCCTGAGCCATCATCAGTCATCCTGACTTTTGTCTTGCCATTGGACTTTGACGATTCTGAGAGAGTGAGGCTGATGACTTTGTGCAGTTCTCCCTCGCTTAAATCCAATTCACACTCAAGTTAAGACATTACCCTGTGATTCATTGGTCCTCTTTGAAACAAAGGACAAACAACACATATGGCCTGGTTAGGACCTTTATATTCTCAGCATCAACCTCCTTTCGAGTCATAATTTAAATGGAAATTACCTTGGTTACTATATAAATGAGAAGAAAAAAGGCTTCCTTTTCAGAGGTAAAAAATAATGTGTCCTTCCACCACCATTTTTGTTATGGCCACTTGGAGCAATTACTTATGACTGTTTATTTATTTAAACCCTTACCTTCTATGGTAGATTCTATAGGGATTCCAGTGAAGAAGAATGGTAAGAGGTAGGCAATTAGGCTTAGGTGATTTGCTGAGGGTCACACAGCAGGGGAGAATTGGAGGACAGATTTGAACCCAGGACATCCCATCTCCAAGTCTGATACTCTATCTACTGAGCCGTCTCACTTCCTCTTATAACTATTTTTATCAGAAAAATTTTTGTGCTACTGATCTGACAACATCCCTCTCCTTCCTCCCTTCCTTCCTTCCTTCCTTCCTTCCTTCCTTCCTTCCTTCCTTCCTTCCTTCCTTCCTTCCTTTCTTCCAGCTTATTAGAAAAGTATATTTCCAGAGTAAGTAGTATAAGCACAATCCTTTCTTCTTCTTCTTCTTCTTCTTCTTTTTTTGGTCTTTTTATTCACAGAGACTAGCATTGTACCTAGAAAAAAATGGGCACTCAATTAATGATCACTGATTAGTTGATTGAAACTTATGTAGGACCTTGGACCAACCCCAAATTCTTCCACCATACACTGAATCTCTGGCTCAATTTAACGTTTTTCCCTGGGGGTCAGAGCCTTTGGCACTGATGTCTTTGGGTTCTTATGGGAATCATAACCCAGGGCAGAGAAAGAATAGCTCATTAGTTTGTGTCTATATGTGGCCAGAGACTGGCCTGAGCAGTAGCAGAGGCTGCTGATGAGAATTGGATCCTGACCAAGCTAATCTGGCTCTTGCTTGATTGTAAGCTACTCCTTTCTCTCTCCTAATAAGAAAGAACACTGTGCCCTTTCAAGAGGGAAAAAGCAGCATGGCATAGCTCTTGGACTCAGAAGCCTTGGGTCTGAACCTTTATTTTTTACTAGCCTGTAACCTTGGGCAAAGGTCTGAACCTCTCTGGGCTTCAGATTAATTATATTTGCACTGCCTTACTGTGGAGAAATTGGGCCATAACAGTGGAGAATTCTGGTCTGTGATGGGCTATTGAAAATGGTGGTGGAAGGACACATCATTTTAGCCTCTGAAAAGAAAGTCTTTTTCCCCTCATTTATATAGTAACCAAGATAATTCCCACCTAAATTATGACTCAAAAGGAGGTTGATCTAGTCCCTGGAATGAGAAGTATCTGCCATCAGGAGTTCAATTTTCAGATTGATGGTAAGTCACTCTGACCTTAGAAGAGGTATTTATTTCTTCTGCACATGGAGAAGGACTTCAGATGAGAGCCTCAGGGAAAATGAAATAGATGGGGGACTTCGAGGACTGATTTCTAACCTTCTCTCTCCCAACTGCTTGCCACATCAGCAATTGGAAAAATTCATTTAACTTATTTTTTTATTTGTTTTTCTTCCTTTAAAATGAGAAGTGTCAACAGTAACTAGGATTTAGAGCAAGAGTTCTTAACTTTCTGTTTCTATTATGGATCTCTTTGGTAGAAATCTATGGAAATTGTGTGTACCAAAATCTAGGAACAGTATATACTCCCCCCCAAAAAAACAAACCAAACCCTGAAAACTATGGACAGTGACCCTGAAAATGTTTTTAAATGCATGAAAAAATACATAAGATTACAAAGGAAATCATTTATATTACAATACAGTTATCAAAATATTAAAAAAAAACAAGTTCACAGAACTCATGGTAAGAACCCCAAATCTAAAACATGAAGGGGTTGTAGACTTCATTTAATCCAATTTTCTGTTGGATTTAAAGAGCTGGACACTGAGGTCCAGAAGAGGGGCACTCTTTCCATTTGCCTTTCTTTGTTCCTTCTCCAAATCCTAGGCTAGCTAAACCCTGTCTGTAGTGGCCAAATGGGAAGAAGTGCTACATGCTGCTGGACCTGGAGTCAGGAAGACTTGAGTTAAAATCTGGATGCAGGCTCTTATTATCATGTTACCCGTGGGCAAGTTACTTAACCTCTGTTTGCCTCAGTTTCCTCACCTGTTAAATAGGGATAAATATAGATTCCTACTTCCCAGAGTTATTATGAGGATCAAATGAGAAAATATTTGTAAAGTACTTAGCAAAGTGCCTGGCGCTTAGTAGGTACTATATATATGGTAGCTATTCTTCTTTAAAAACAAAATCAAACCTGACCTTCTTTCTTAGAATCACTATTGAGTATCTGTTCCAAGGCAAAAAAAAAGGGGATTAGAGGTAGGCAACTGGGGTTAATTGACTTACCTAGGGTCACACAGTTAGGAAGTGTCTGAGGTCAGATTTGAACCTAGCACCTCTTGTCTTCAGGTCTGGCTTTCTGCCTATCTCTCTCTCTACCTAGTTGCCCTTTGCTATTATTTTTTTACTATGCCTATTATTAAGAGTTTGCTCTCTTAATGGTTGCTCATACTTCTTGGATGACTTGGAGCTACCAGCTACAATTCTTCTGTAGAGATGAAGGATCACTAGTCCTTACTATCTGCCCTCACACTGAATCCTACAATCCTCCAGGTCTTACCATTTTCACATCTGCTAAAATGTTCAGACCCCTGGGTCTTCTTATCTGCCCCATAGTTTCATCCTTAACTCTTCTGGGCTTTTCCACCCACTCTACAGTGAAACATTCTTATTATGTTGGTCTTCTCCAGCTAAGGTGTAAGTTCTTTGAAAAAGCTGAAACCATGTAATTTTTTTGTATTTGTATCACCAACATTTAGCATAGTGTTTGGCACATAGTAAGTACTTAAGAAATGTTTTTCCTTCCAACCTCCATCTTGTTTTACAGACAGAAGAATGGTGAGGATTAGGCAATTGGGGTTAAGTGACTTTGCCCAGGGTCTAGATACATACCTAGAAAGTATCTGAGGTTAGATTTGAACTCAGATCCTCCCCACTCCAAGCCTGGTCCTCTATCCACTATGCTACCTAGCTGCCCCCAAACAAGTATTTATTAAGCATATATTATTATTATTATTATTAATTATCCTAATTTTACAGATGATGAAACTGAGGCAGACAAAGGTTTGAATTCATGACTTCAGATTCCACACTCTTTCAATTGCACCAGCAGTTGCCTCTAATTAACTGTGAAACTCTAAAATTTAGAGATGTAATAAATATCAAGCCCTTGCTATATACACTGTCTCTGTGGACTGTGCCACCAGAAATGCTCATATTTTAGTTTTATAGTTAGGACCTTTTGCTATTTTAATAATAATTCTTTTAGAAGGGATCCAAACTGAGTCAATACCACTCTTTAGCAAATATTCATTGTGTGATTTCCATTTTAGTAGTGTAATATATATGGTGCATGGCATTTTTATGGTATGCTTAACTGAGCACAAAAACTTTATAGGGCAGGAAGAGTTTCCAAGGTACGTTCATAATTGGGTGTGGTAGCTCATACTTATTAACTTCCAAAGAGGCCCAGGCTGGCAGATCACTTGTGCTTTGGAATTCTGAGTTGCAATGGGCTAAGTTGATTTTTTTTTTAAATTTTATTTTTTAGAAAAATTTTCCATGGTAACATGATTCATGTTTTTACTTTCCCCTTCACCCCCCCCAACACCCCTCCCCCATAGCCAATGCTCATTTCCACTGGTTTTAACATGTATCATTGATCAAGACCTATTTCCATATTATTGATAGTTGCATTGGTGTGGTTGTTTAGAGTCTACATCCCCAATCATGTCTACATCAACCCATGTGTTCAAGCAGTTGTTTTTCTTCTATGTTTCCTCTCCTGTAGTTCTTCCTCTGAATGTGGGTAGCATTCTTTACCATAAATCCCTCAGAATTGTCCTGGGCCATTGCATTGCTTCTAGTACAGAAGTCCATTACATTCGATTTTACCACAGTGTATCAGTCTCTGTGTACAATGTTCTTCTGGCTCTGCTCCTTTCACTTTGCATTAATTCCTGGAGGTCTTTCCAGTTCACATGGAATTCCTCCAGTTTATTATTCCTTTGAGCACAATAGTATTCCATCACCAGCATATACCACAATTTGTTCAGCCATTCCTCAATTAAAGGGCATCCCCTCATTTTCCAGTTTTTTTGCCACCACAAAAAGCGCAGCTATAAATATTTTTGTACAAGTCTTTTTATCTATGATCTCTTTGAGGTACAAACCCAGCAGTGGTATGGCTGGATCAAAGGGCAGATATTCTTTTAGCCCTCTTTGAGCATAGTTCCAAATTGCCATCCAGAATGGTTGGATCAGTTCACAACTCCACCAGCAATGCATTAATGTCCTAATTTTGCCACATCCCCTCCAACATTCATTACTCCCCCCTGCTGACATTGGGCTAAGTTGATTTGATGCCCACTGAAATTGGGCATTAAAATGGAGCAGGGACCAGTGAGGAGAGGACCTTCAGGTTGCTTAGGGAAGGAAGAACTAACTTAGGTTGGCATCAAAATAGGTTAAAACTTTGGTAATAATTGGAGTGGGATTGGATTTTGAATTGTTTTTCCAGGTTGGGAGAGAGAAATTTTAGTCAAGAAAGAAGGAAGGAAGAAAGAAAGGGAAGAAGGAAGGAAGGGAGGAAAGAAGGAAGGAAGGAAGGAATGAAGGAGGAGAGGGTAGAGGAGAAGAAGGAAGGGAGGGAGGGAGGGATACAGACAGAGACAGAGACAGAGATAGAGGGAGGGAGGGACAGAAAGAGGGAGAGAAGAAGGAAAGAAGGAAGGAAAGGGAGAGGGAAGGAAGGAAGGAAATTCATAACTTTTCCTTCCTGAGCCATACTTCTGTTCATCATATTTATTTATTTTTTTAAAATTTATTAATATTCATTTTTAATCTGTTTACATACTTTATGCCCCTACTTTCCCCTTCACCCCTTCCCCCCCCC
>NC_058133.1:388245410-388281602 GCF_016433145.1 Gracilinanus agilis
AGGGCCTATTTCCATATTGTTGATAGTTGCATTGGTGTGGTAGTTTCGAGTCTACATCCCCAATCATGTCCGCCTCAAACCATGAGTTCAAGCAATTGTTTATCTTCTATGTTTCCTCTCCTGCAGATCTTCCTCTGAATGTGGGTAGCGTTTTTTACCATAAATCCCTCATAGCTGTCTTGTGTCATTGCATTGCTGCTGGTACAGAAGCCCATTACATTCGATTTTACTACAGTATATCAGTCTCTGTGTACAATGTTCTTCTGGCTCTGCTCCTTTCCCTCTGCATCAATTCCTGGAGGTCTTTCCAGTTCACCTGGAACTCCTCCAGTTTATTATTCCTTTGAGCACAATAGTATTCCATCACCAGCATATACCGCAGTTTGTTCAGCCATTCCCCAATTGAAGGACATACCCTCCTTTTCCAATTCTTTGCCACTACAAAAAGCGCAGCTATAAATATTTTCATACAAGTCTGTTTATCTATGATCTCTTTGGGGTACAAACCCAACAATGGTTGTTCATCATATTTATATGCTTTGGTATTATCTAAATATGATTCTGAAAGTAAGTGTCTTGGACATCTACATCCCTGAAAGTATTCAAATGTTTCTAGCTGGTGGTTTGGCTTTTTAATCAGCTCCCAGGTAGACTTGCCACTTGGCAAGGTTTCTAAATGTCATTGATACCTCAGAAATGTGAAGCACCAACAGGGGAGCAGATATTAATCTTTCCCTCTTCTGTTATTCCCTTGAGGGTATTACCTCATCATTATCCTGGTTTTACAAATTTGCTCATGATTCATGGGATATAGAGCTGGAGGGAATCATAGAGGCCATCTTGTCCAACCTCTTTATTTTTACAAATTATGACTCTGATACTCACACAGCTTAAGTGACCTGCCTTATGGTATAAAGGCAGAACTGGTGAGGGTGCCCAAACTATTATTCAGTATTTGTTCCATCTATCCTTTAAGGGATATGTCCCATTTCAAACATGACAATTTGCAGTGATTGTCATATACCTTAACCTAGTGTTTTCTTCTCATTGAAGATGTTTTTTGATTGCTTGAAGATCAACTCGCTCTGTTTGCACATAGAAATACTCAACATGAATAGGACCTTATTGTTATTGTTGTTGTTACTTAACCACTACTTTGCTTCTTGCAGCCAAGAAGAAAAATCTTCTTGATTGAGAAGGCTTGAAGAAAAATAATGATTGACAGAGAAATGAAACCCAAGGTAAATAAGATGATGAGAGCACTTCAATGAGTTCAAATCTCAAGACTCTATAAAGTATATCTTATAGTACTTAAATAATTTGTGTATGTGGTTGGTGAACTACCAGAAAGCTTCTGGAAAGCATGGAAAACCAGAGAAGAGAAAATGTTGGAGGAATAGAAATAGAAAATTTTGCTCCTTAAGTGAAAAAAGATGGATTCTTCAAGCTACAAAATAGTGAGCATGACTTCAATTCTTGTGAATGTTATCTAGAACATATTAAATTAGTTTATTAACATTTAGAGAAGAGAGTACACAGCAATAATGTTAGAGGTGGGACTTAAACCCACATCCTTATTCCAAAACTATCTCCCAATCTGTTAGATCGTCCCCGTTTTCATATATAAATGTAGCCTGAGCCCCAAATTTCACTGATAGTCATCTCTCCTTACTAGTTATGGTTGATTTACTAAAGGCCCAGGGCCAGTGGGAGGGATGTGAGAAGTCGACAAAAGCCAAAAGAGAGATTCAGAGTTCTTTTGGTTTCCAGCTCTGAAAGAGAAAAATAACCATTTTGACCTTGTTTGAGGTCTCTAACAGGAGATAAAGACTGGAAAGAAGTGTGGATTCCATTCCTTCAGAAGTCAACATGACAAGAGTTGGCAATCTCCTTCATGTTCTTATCCACAACTTGCTACCTTAGACTTTGGAGCCTTTTCAACTTGAGTAAGATTTGAGTTTCTCTCTCTCTCTCTCTCTCTCTCTCTCTCTCTCTCTCTCTCTCTCTCTCTCTCTCTCTGTTTCTGTCTCTCTGTCTCTCTGTCTCCCCTCTCTCTCTGCCTCTCTGTCTCTATCTCTTTCTCTGTCTCTCTCCCTCTCTCCTCTCTCTCCCTCCCTCCCCATCTTTCCCTTTCTCTCTGTCTATCTCCCCTCTCTCTCTGTCCCTCCCTTCCTCATTGTCTTTCTCTCTTTCTCTCTGTATCTGTCTCTCTGTTGAACTGAGTTGTCCTATTCCTAATTTCCTAATAGAAGAGCGCTTTCAATTTGTATTATCTGGTATATGTGTGTGTACATATATCTTTATATACACACATATGTACACATATGTGTGTATGTGTATATAAGTGTACTTTCTCTGATTTCTGTTTTGCTATAGATTTGGATAAATGAATTTATTTGCTGTATACTATGGGTGCTCATTGTGGACCTGGTATTTGGCAAGTCATTAACCCTGTTTGCTTCAGTTCTTCATCTGTAAAATGAGCTGGACAAGGAAATGGCAAATCACTCCAGTATCTTTGCTAAGAAATCCCTAAATGGGTTTTGGGTTTACAACGAATCAAACACAAACAAATGACAACAGCAACAACTGACAACTCTGAGAGGGAGAAGAGGAAAAGATATATCTGAAATGCTGGTGATATAAAAATATAAGATATCAAGAATTAAAAAAAATAGAAATATCCTCATTCAAACCTTGGATTTAAAGCTTGGGGCTCTTCTTTTCCCATTAATGAATAGCAATTAGGAGTGCGAACCTTAAAATTACTTCCCCTACTAACAATATTTAAAGGATCAAATAGATGGAAATCTAGTCTGGAACCCCTTTTCTCTGAAGAGAGCTGTGGCCCCAACATCTTGCTTCCCACACATATATGTGTGAGTGTGTGTGTTACATGCACATGACAAAGTATATTATATATAAATAAATAAAACATATGCATGTGATCTATATAATCTATGTGTATATACAAATTATTGTTGCCTTGTCAGAATAATTAACATATGTGTATGTATATATATATGACTTTTTATATATATGTATGCCAATGATGGAACTTATCTCGGGCTAAAAGTAAACATTTCAGCTTATTTTCCATTACTATATTGTAACCTTCAAGCAGTCCTGTTCTTGGGTCCATTCCATATGCCTTATATGGAGATATTTTAGGTACCTCACTATTTAATCTCCTAGAATGAGGCCTATATTCTTACCTTTAAAGTCATATTTCAGTACTCTTCCTTCAAAAGTGAACCATGTATTTTATGTAGGAAAATTGGACTCCATCCATCCCCTGGAGAAACGTCCTTTTCTCCACTTAATTGGAATGGAATCCCCAAGGGAGTGTGTTTTGGAACATGTGTTTTATGTCCTTGACACATGGTGGTCCCTGGTGTATGGGCAACCACCAAGGATTGGGTCAGGGAGGAGGTGATCTAGGTTGCTTTGGAGAATAATAGGCTATATATGAAATTATGAAATGTAAAAGGAGTAGAACCAAGAGAATATTGCATAACATTTTCAAATGCTATGGAGACAGGAGAGAAAAAAAATCATGAAAATGCCCCACCATGGCTCTGCTTTATTTTCTTTCTGCTCTTCTTTATGGAGGTAGAGAACTCGGGGACTGAGACCCTCATATAATGTGGTTCTAGTGTGCTGGCTAGTTTTTCTGAACTAACCTTTTACTCTTTTTTTTTTTTTGTTACAACAGATAGCTCTCTAAGCAGCTAGGTGGTATAGCAGACAGAATCCTGGGCTTGTGGTCAGGAAGACTCATCTTCGTGAGTTCAAATCTGGCGTCAGACACTTCTAGCTGTGTGATCTTGGGCAAGTCACTTAACCTTGTTTGCTTCAGTCCTTCATCTGTACAATGAACTGGAAAAGAAATGGCAAACAATTCCAGAATCTTTGCCAAGAAAACCCCAAATGGGATTACAAAGAATCAGATATAACTGAACAGCAACAGCATGGACTGACAAACTCTGAGAGAGAAAATAGATACATATATATGTAAATGAAGGTGATATAAAAACACAAGATATCAAGATTTTTTTTAAAAAAATAGAATCATCCTCCTGCAAAATAGATAATGGTGGTCCTGGAGCATTCCAAAAGGGAAGCTTTTGAACCAAAATATTTAGAGTGTTAGTGAAACATCTGTCATCCCACAGTTCCAGATAATGAGTTCAGAGCACCGGGAATATGATTATGAGCGATGGCATCTTTGGCTGTAGGAACATGATGCTTTATTAAAACATTTTACATTTCTAAGAACAGCCTATATATTAAAATGAGGAAAAACGCCTTTCTTCAAATCGAAAGGCACATCTGTGGGGCATAACTAATTTGTCTTGTTGTTTCCTTCAGCTCACTTGGCTTTTATTATTGCCATCTGAGAGCATGAATGAAACAAAATTATGAAAAATGATTTTTAAAAATCCTTGTATGAGTGTTCTAGCAAGATTACAAAATGAGGACATCCCCCAAAGCTATTCAATCTGTTCTGCTGTAGTCACTAAAAACAAAACAAAAAGGCATACATAGCCTTCAAAAATATTAGAGATCGAAAATGAAATTTAGCTTCATAAATAATATAGTCTAAGTAAATATTTATTGAGCATTTACTTACATTCCCAGAATAAAACCCCCACTTGATGAATGTTCTTTCACAATGTTTTCCCTGAAGTTATTGTTAGTTATTGAAGTAGCAAAAGTAATGTAAAGAAATGTCATTTTCTCTGGCTCTTTCCGCAGCATAGTAGTAGCTGAATACGATATAGGTACTGTAGGAACACTGATTGGTTCTAACCCCATTCTAATGAATTTTGAGTCATTTGTTGAGTCAACAAATATTTATCACCAACTATGTACAGAACCATGTCTAGCCATTTTTGTTCCTGCAGCAGGCAGCATGAGATTTGTCCTCATTTTAACTGGGGCAAGAATTCCAGTAGTCCTTCGGATTTGTGAAGGCCCCTGCTCTTTGGGCAACCACCAAAGGTGGGGGTCAAGGAGGATGTGAACACAGGCTGCCTTGGAAAATTACAGGCTGTACACATAATTATGAAAAGTGAAATGAGGAGAGCCAAGAGAACATTATATACAGCTACAGAATTAATGTCTGAAGAATAACCTGTGAATGTCGACCTCCAGAGAAAGAACTGATGAATAGAAATAGAAAGACATATTACATATAATATTTGATCAAATGATACTTTTTTCTAGAGTGGGAAGGGAGTGTCAATGAGAAAAAAATTTTGGAAAGGAAAATAATAGACTGACATCTTATAGCTTCATATTTTATAATTATTCTTTTGGGCTAGATACTAAACTCACTTATTTTTGCCCTGGGTACATTCCATAACTCATCTGGAAACCATAGTTGTTTATTTTAAAGTACCTTTTAAAATTAATATCCATATCTGAAAATCTATAAATGCTGTAAGTACCTCTCTAAATTTTGATACCCTGGAGCAATGCCCTGGTCACCCTGCCCTAGTTATGAGTCTGATGTATAATACTTCCTAGCTGGGCACAGATTATTTATACAAAGATAAATAAGATATGGTTTCAAAATTGGTTGTGGTTTAAATGGAAAAAAATGAACTGTTCTAGGAACATCTATTTAGGTTCTTAGACTTACTGGAACTGATAAAACTCAGGCTATTATATTTTCCAATCTAGACTCTAAATTGTCCTCCTGTACTATAGTATGTGAATTATTCCATTATGTAGACTATTATGGTACAATGTCCATGAGCTGTCCCTCTAATGTCCTAGGCTGTTATGAGAATCATCTTTGGCAATCTTGCAGTAACCTGCTGATACCAAATTTCCTTCTGGTACAAAAAGTCTTAGGAAGGAGTAGTCCCCACAAGGTCATAGATTGAGGGGTAGCTTTTTATTATTAATGGGATAGTCAGTTCCAATTTGATTTAAAAATCGTTGACTGCAAATAGTAGACTAACTTTATAAGATGAATAGGAAAAATGTTTTGAAAGTGCTAAAGTAATTATGAAAAGAGAAAATCAGAGGGAGGGGAATTAAAAACATTGCCTTCTATAAACCTATATACAATGAAAGTGCCTGCTGGTAGGTGGTTCAATAGATAGAGCATGGGCTTGGATTAAGGAAGACCTGAGTTAAAATCTGGCCTCAGAGACTTACTAGTGTGACCCTGGGTAAGTCACTCAACCCTGTTTGCCTCTATTCCCACTTCTGTAAAATGAGCTAGAGAAGGAAATGACAAAACATTCTAGTATCTTTGCCAAGAAAACTCCAAATGGGATCATGAAGAGTTGGACACAATGAACAATAACAATACCATTAAAGTAGAGTCATGGTGGTGAGGGGACAGTCAACAGCCCTTGGAAGCAAGAGAACATGATTTCAGATCCTACATTTGACACATTGGCTACATTGTCTTGACGGTTCTGATCCACTCAGCTCTACTCCTTTGGACTTCATCATGACCCACTCTGGAAGCTCTTAATTCTACAAGATCGCAAAGATTACAAGATCTATCCCTTTTCCCCTGGTCATTTTCCATAAGTGTATTGTCTTTCTTTTTCATATTTGTATCCTCAGAACTTAGCATAGCCCCTGACACATAGTAGGCAATTAACAAATGTTTTGTTGACTGATTGACTAATTCTATCAGTACTCTGCTGTTGTTGTTCAATTATTTTTGGTTAAGTAGGACTCTGTGATCCCTTTTGGAATTCTCTTGGCAAAGATAGGTCCAGTTCCTGTCCCTATGTAGCTACAAGCTATGTGGTAGTATTTTTAGTGCTGAGGAATGCTTGTTAAGGTGAGTTTTTAAAAGCTGACAATGAACAGTCTTTTGCATGAAGCAAATCCTTCTTGTTATAACCCTTGCAGGGTTATAGCTTATAGTGCAGCCACTTACTAGCTTTTCGCTTGGATAAAATAGGCCCTTAACACGAGTCACGGTGATGACTCAGAGTAGCCACTTAGAGATATTCCTTATCTGTGGATATGAGTTGAATAAGTTTTTATTTCCTATTTTTTCCAAAACTTGAGGTATCTTTTTCCTCTCTGAAAAAGTAACATAGCTAGCTTAAACAGGGTGTCAATGTTAAGTAACTTTCTCATCTTTTTATTTGATTGTTGCACTACAGTTTTAGACGGACCTTAATTGATCATCAGTGCAATATAAGAAAAGACTACTATTTGAAAAGAAATTTAAAAAGTGGAAAACAGGCCATTTTTTGTTCCAAAGTGGGCACTGCTCCTTGCAGAGAGATCTATAAATAAGCATCCTACATTTTCCTGCCTGACGAAAGAGGCCCACTCTCTAGTAACATGCAGCCATGAATTTCAATTTTGTTCTATTGAAAGCACCTGGGATTCAAAGGCATTTGTTTCTTGGGCTCACAAAAGAGCAGTATTATTAGCTACAGAAAATTTGGAAACTCATATTTTTCCACTGAGGTAAGAACAAAAAATAAATAAAAGAAAGTTTATTGTCTTTAAGGCAGACAAGAGGAGAGTCAAAGGACAGGAGAAATTAGTTGGGTTTAGGTACTTCATTAACCTTAGAGGGAGTAGAGTTTTTGCTTTATCTTTATCCCAGGTCAACCAAGGATTACATGGAGGTAAAAATGAAAATCACTGCTTTTTTTGCAGTGAAATCCTAGGATTTACCAAGTTATGATCTAAGATCTGACCATGAATTGACCAAATCTCAATATTTATCCCTTTAACCTTACTCCGACAAACTTTCTACCCTTACCCTGAGAAAAGCAGTGTGATACTGAGTAATACCTCATGAAAGATGCTGAAAACCTCTGTGACAGGATAGTGATGGTGACAAGATACCTGGCATCACAGTTCTTCTCTAGTGATATCAGAAAAGGAAATGGGCAGAAGTTTTATCTGAAGCAGCAAACTTAAGAAAATTGCTCCTCTGTAGGAGTTCTTTAAACATGTTTGGCTATTTTTAAATGAAAACTTTGAAGAATCACAAATTGCATTATTATATCAATGATTATAAGAAGACATGGATAAATGTCTTTTTCTGTGGGTTGTATATTTTTCTAAGTAGATGTGCCATGACATAGTGGTTAGTATAGTGGGTTCAAATCCCATGTCTGATACCATCTTTCTGACTTTGACTAGTCACTTAACTTCCTTATACCTCAAACAAATTTTTGAGGTCTTAACTACTAGAAAAGCAATGTGGTGCACTGACCTTGGAGTCATAAGACCTGAAATGTGGACTTGGGCAATCTCTGGGTCTTGGTTTCCCTATTTGCAAAAGCAAGGTATTATGCTAGAAGTCTTCTCATTTTTTTCTGAAAAATTTGTGGGGATTTTGTGACTTTTTTTAAACATTTGTACAAATGTTTTATTTTAAAAAATATTTTATTTTTCTCTAAAAGTTATAACAATCTTTAACAGTTTTTATTTTCAATTCCAAATTCTCTTTCTTTCCCCCTCCCCCAGAGATGGTAAGCAATCTGCTATAAATTTTGCATTTGACTCCCATATTAGCCATTTTATGGAAGGGAAGTCTTCTAGCTTATCTCCATTACAGCTAATGCTTATTTATTGCGTTAGATAAATGGTATTTAGCATTTTGAAATATGTTCCATTTATTCTAATGTTCTCCAGTGTTTTCAATAAGAATGGGTGTTGTATTTTCTCAATAGCTTTTTCTTCATCTATTGAGATAGTTTCTGATAGTTTCATTATTGAAATGATCAATTATGCCCATAGTTTACTAATATTTAATCATTCCCTGCATTCCCAGTGTAAAACCCACCATAGTGAATAATCTTTGTAATATATTGCTGTCATCTCCTTGCTAGTGTTTTGTTTTAAAAAAATTCATTAATATTCATTGGTTATATTGATCTACATTTTTCTTTTTATATATTTTTCTCTTCCTGGTTTAGGTATCAACTCCATTATTTGTGTCACAAAAGGAATTTTGTGGAGTTCCTTCCTCAGTTATTTTCTAAAATAGCTTATGTAGTATCAGAATTAATTGTTCTTTAAATGTTCAGGAGAATTCACTTTTGAATCCATCTGGCCCTAGGACATTTTTTTTCTTAGGGAATTCATTGATAGTTTATTTAATTTCTTTTTCTGAGATAGGATTGGTTAAGTATCCTTTTTGCTCTTCAATTAATCTGGGCAATTTTGAATCATGGTAGCAGAGGAGACTTTGGAGGTGACCATGGGAAACAAGCTGTATTCCTATTTCTCTCCATAAGGATCAGTGCGCTGGTGCATGAAATAAAGCATAGCCAGTCTTAGAGAAGATGAACAGCTAAGCACTGTTCTGCTGTCTGGGACAAGTTGATTAGGTCTACTTTGTCTTCCGTATAGCAACCCTTCTGGTACTTGAAGTCATCACACATCTTTTATTCTCTAAGCTAAACATGACTTATCTTCACCTGGCTTGCAAGTTCCAAATCAAGACAGATCATGAAGAACAAGCCAAAAAGTTGCTAAAATTCATAGAAAACTTGATCTTGGTTGTCCTCCTCAGAACGAGCTTCGGTATATTAATGGCCTTCCTAAATTATGGCTCCCAAAACTGAATGCTGTAATACCCAGTAACCAGGACAGAATGTAGTGGGACTAATGTTTTCTTTGTCCTGCATATTACGTTTCTGCTGTCCTCATGGCCTAAAATCATATTTGTTTTTTCATAATCTTGGCTTATTTTAGTGAGCTTGCAATTCACTAAAACACCAAGGGCACCTTCACATGAATGGTTGTCCAGCTAGTTATTCCTTCCCTAATCATGTGCTTGTGCAGTCCATTTTTTAGACTCAAGTATGAGACTATACATTTATCCCTATTAAATTTCATCTAATTGGATTTGGTCAATTATTCCAACATAGCAAGCTCTCCTGTTGGATGCTGGTTCAGTTGTCCATTATGCTGTCTCTTGTCCCCAGATTTGTACTATTTGAAGATTTGAAGAAATATGATTTCAGTTCCTTTATCCAAGCCATTGATAAAAATGACTGCTTTTTGCAGAAGATGTGATTATGTACTTAGAGAACCCTAGAGAATCAACCAAAAATTAATTGAACATTAATTTCAGTGAAGTTTCAAGATATAAAAATAAATACACCCAAGTCATCATCAGCCTATCTATGTAATGCCAATGACCCTCAATAAACCTCTGTTGGAAGAGATTTCTTTGTATATTCGCTAGATTGTCTTATCTGAATGCCTGTTGTATCAACAAAGTGGAATATAACCCTTGGGGGCAACTACTCTATTACTTTTGTATTTGTATCCTTAGTTCCTTAGAAATCAGTAGAAATTATTTTGTGTGTGTGGGGTAAGTGACATCAGCAAGACAGTGTATGATAAACCCAAAGAGCCCAACTTTGGGGACAAAAATCTACTATTTGACAAAAACTGCTGGGAAATTTGGAAAACAATATGGGAGAAATTAGGTTTAGATCAACATCTCACACCCTACACCAAGATAAATTCAGAATAGGTAAATGACTTGAATATAAAGAGGGAAACTATAAAAAAAATTAAGTGAACACAGAATAGTATACCTGTCAGATCTCTGGGAAAGGAAAGATTTTAAAATCAAGCAAGAGTTAGAGAAAATGACAAAATGTAAAATAAATAATTTCGATTATATTAAATTAAAAAGCTTTTGTAAAACAAAAACAATGCAACCAAAATCAGAAGGGAAACAACAAATTAGGAAAAAATCTTTATAACAAAAAACTCTGACAGGGGTCTAATTACTCAAATATACAAGGAGTTAAATCAATTGTATAGAAAATCAAGTCATTTCCCAATTGAGAAATGGGCAAGGGACATGAATAGGCAATTTTCACATAAAGAAATCAAAAGTATCAATAAGCACATGAGAAAATGCTCTAAATCTCTAATAATTAGAGAAATGCAAATCAAAACAACTCTGAGGTATCACCTCACACCTAGAAGATTGGCTAAAATGAGAGAAGGGGAGAGTAATGAATGTTGGAGGGGATGTGGCAAAATTGGGACATTAATGCATTGCTGGTGGAGTTGTGAACTGATCCAACCATTCTGGATGGCAATTTGGAACTATGCTCAAAGGGCTATAAAAGAATGCCTGCCCTTTGATCCAGCCATACCATTGTTGGGGTTGTACCCCAAAGAGATCATAGGGAAAAAGACTTGTACGAAAATATTTGTAGCTGTGCTTTTTGTGGTGGCAAAAAACTGGAAAATGAGGGTATCTCCTTCAATTGGGGAATGGCTTAACAAATTGTGGTATATGCTGGTGATGGAATACTATTGTGCTCAAAGGAATAATAAACTGGAGGAATTCCATGTGAACTGAAAAGACCTCCAGGAATTGATGCAGAGTGAAAGGAGCAGAGCCAGAAGAACATTGTACACAGAGACCAGAACACTGTGTTAAAATAGAATGTAATGGACTTCTGTACTAGCAGGAATGCAATGACCCAGGACAATTCTGAGGGATTTATGGTAAAGAACGCTACCCACATTCAGAGGAAGAACTGCAGGAGTGGAAACACAGAAGAAAAGCAACTGCTTGAACGCATGGCTTGAGGCGGACATGATTGGGGATGTAGACTCGAAACTACCACACCAATGCAACTATCAACAATTTGGAAATAGGTCTTGATCAATGACACATGTTAAAACCAGTGGAAATGGGCATCGGCTATGGGGGGGGGGGGGTAGGTCAGCAGGGTGAAGGGGAAAGTAGGAGCATGAATCATGTAACCATGTTAACCTTTCTAAAAAATAAAAATTATTAAATAAAAAATTATTTTGTGTCTCATTACTGAAATATCAATATACTATGTAGCATTCTCCTTATCTACTTGCCTGGTGATTCTTTTGAACCTTGACATACTTATGTTGCATTTTGGTTCCTCATCTCTCATTTTACTTTTACATTTCATCCTCTGGGCAATGCAATCAAATCATTGGAGGCTCAGAGACAGGAACTTTGAAAGCCTCATTATATTCATGAACTTCGTTTCCAACTGCTAAATAACACCCCAATCCCTATGATTAGGTGGGAGTTACATTTAATAATCAGGTTTCTTCAGGCTCCTGCTGGAAATATGTTGGGTCTTTAGAAATTCTCTAGGTGGACTGGGTCTCTTATTTATTTATTATCAAATTTATTATTTTTATTATTTGTCATTATCTATTATTTATTATCAAAAGATAATCAATTATCTTTCCACCTGCAGCACTAAGTATAGCTATAGGAAAAAAAGAGTTCAACAGAATGGACTTGGCGTGAAAGTGCTGTTGGACAAAAATAGCCCTCAAAGTCCATCAAACTCTGGTGACTTCTTACAAAGGAGATTTTTTTTTCTAGTGAAATGAATCACCACCACAGCTATACAAGCAGAATATTATAACAATTAGATCCGCCTAACCATGAAATGGATTGCCTTATGGAGTTATTGAATTAGAGACTGTTAGACCTGAAAGAGAAGGTTATACCCTTTATCCAGCTATCATCTACAAATGCATTGCTTACATTGTTATGAACTCTGAAATTTCCTTATCTAATCACAGTCTGTTGTCATTCTACCCCTCTCTCTGCCATGCAACCTCAAATCCTGTTCATCATCTTTACTGTGTTCTCTAATCTCTCAGTTCTCACCCCTACATTGACTACATTCTCTTCTCTTCCCTATCTTGACTGTTTGGTGAACCAGTTCAGCTTTACACTCTCTTCTTCTCTCAAGTCTCTTATCACATCACGAATCTTGCTCTGCCAAGCCTCAGTCTTGGATTACTTTCATCATCCATTGCCTTTGCTTCTACTCAAAAACTGCTGAAATAAACTGAAGAAAATCATGTTAACCGTGCTGACTTGGTCCATTACAGATTTATATATCACCTCAATAGGCCCTCACTGTGGCAAGGCAGTGCTTTTATACATCCCAAATTAACTCACTATCCCATCATCCCTTCTTAAATCACCCATGATTTCACCTTCTCCTACCCTCTCAACTGAGAATTTTATCTCCTATTTTATAGGATGGGAAGAAGGAGAGGCTGTGACTGAAGGAATAAAACACTTATTTAAAAAGTTGACTATATGCCAAGTTCTAAGGATACAAATTGAAAAGCAAGATAGTCCCTGCTCTCAAGGCAAATGGAAAAGAAAACATAGCAAAAGACTCAACAGCAAATAAAATGGAAAAGTTATGTGGTTCTTAAGGTAAAGGGGCAAAGCGATAGTACTACCTCTTCTTTAATGTCATTTCTATTGATTAAATAATGTCAGTTTCTAATGTCGAACTAAGTAACAGTGTCAAGGACTTTGGTGTCAAGAATTTTCTTTTCTCAGTCTTTAGGCTGTAGTATCTTCAGGAGCAGTTGTCAGGTTGCATCTTCCTAAGATGATGTTTGAGGGGTGGGACTGAGCTAAAAGCAATTCTTGGGTGAGTGTTGTAGGTTTTCTCTACAGAGGAGAAGGTGGTCAGAGTGATGGTGGTGGCGGTGGTGGTTGGACTTGCCTAGTACATGCTGCCTCCCATCTCTCTGTTCCTTGCTGCTTGGCTGGCTTTCTTACCCAGTATGTGGAAGTTGGTTGATAGTTACTTGGAGGTACCACCTCACAACTATCATACTGGATAACATAACAAAAAAATGAAAATGATAAATGTTGGTGGGGATGTGGAAAAATTAGGACACTAATATATTGTTAGTGGAGCTGTGAACTGATAAACCATTCTAGAGAGCAGTTTGGAACCATGACCAAAGGACCATAAAACTGTGCATAGCCTTTAACCCAGCAATACCACTCTTAGGTCTGTATCCCAAAGAGATGAAAGATAGGGGGAAAGGATTTAAATGTACAAAAATATGTGATGGTAAAGAATTGGAAACTGAAGGGATGGCCATCAGTTGGAGAATGGCTGAACAAGTCGTGGTATATGATTGTAATGGAATAATATTGTGCCATAATGATGAACAAGATGAACACACACACACACACACACACACACACACACACACACACACACACACACACACACACATACACACACACCCTGGAAAGATTTATATGAGGTGATGCAAAGTAAAATGAACAGAACCAGGAGAATGTTGCTCACAGTAATAGTAATAAAGTAGAATTATCAATTGTGAATGACTTAACTATTATCAAAAATGCAAAGATCCAGGACAACTCAAAGGGACTCATGATGAAAGAAACTATCCACTTCTAGAGAAGGAACTGATAAAATCTGAGTACAGATTGAAGTATCCCATTCTTCATTTATTTCCTCTCTGAATTTTTCTCAAGTGTAAGCAATATGTGTTTTCTTTCTTAACATGATGAACATGGAAATATATATTATATAAGACATATATAACCTATATCATATTACCTGTCATCTTGGGGAAGGGGGAGGAGTAGGAGGGAGAGAGAAAACATGGATCACAAAATATTAGAAAATTATTTTAAAATTATGCCACATGTAATCTGGAAAACATTTTAAATATATACATATAATTTATATACACATATGTGTATATATATATAATAAATACTTGAGCATTGGGTGGGATTGATAATATATTTTTTGCCCAGTGTGGTATCTCAGATTAAAGATTCTTAAATCTGATACTAAGAGAATGTTAATTGTCTATTATCAGCTATTTACCAAAAATTTATCAAAGGACTGGGGCCCTGAATAAAAACTGATATGATTCTTTGAAGATGGGATTAATCCTATCCTGCCCATTTCTAGATTTAATCACTAAAAGTATAGACACCACCACTTAATTCTCAAATGAGGGAGGTCTGTGACCCATGTGTGCAAGAGTGGGTAAGGAATCCAAATTGACTGACTGCCCCCTGGGCAGTCCTAAGCAAAGCTTTTGTTGTGATTGGTACATATAAAAGAAGCGCCTTTAAAAGGGAGTTACAATTTCCCGGGAGTCAGTTCTTCTTTCTTTGGCCTTGAACTGAACCTAGAGGAGCTCTGGCTTGGACCTTGGACTTGGTGAGACTGTTCTTAAATCTCTCCCTTAGAACTACACGTGGTGAGTGAAAAAGACTAACTCCCTTAGCTTCCCTGGAGGTACTAGTCTCCAAGAGGCCCTTGATTGGGAGGAATCATCACGTCTAAAACTTTTGTTAATTGACTTTTAGGCTCTCAGACTGGGCATCTGGAGCCCTGCCAGAGTAAAGCCAAGATTTGAACACATAATCTAGTTCATTAAACTAGATTTCTTACTCTACCCTCTTCTCATTTCTCTACTTTCACTCTCCTCTACATTTTATAAATAAATTGCTAAAATTATTTTAGAATTGATATTTATTAAATTCTTGGCAACCACCCCTTTTAATATTCAGTCCAACCAACCATAATAATTTTCCCCTTTTACAATTCTCAAAAAGATCCATTATTTTCCCCAAGATTATAAACAGATCTGGAATTAGAACCAAATTTTGAGGTGAAAGTTTTAGATTTCCAAGATAATCATTTCAATTTCTATTTTATTGCCTGAATTTTGGTAATACTTTACTCATAAAACAGCTTGATTAAAAATAACCAAAATGTGTATAATTGATACTTGTCCAACTGGAGTGAATCATAAACAGTATTTTCTAAAGATACAAGGAAAATATTGGAAATGGTCCTATACAAAACAGCATGATAATAAAAATCTTTGTACAGAAAAATATTGATTATTGTTGTTTTTGACAAACTTGACATTTATAACAATTAAAAAAATAAACGCTAAAAATAGTATATGAGTTTTGGCCCCCACAACTCATAAAGATCATCTACTAAGGTTCAGAGGGGTGGTTACACTACCAATAATAATTAATATAGATCTTTCAGGTTTGCAAAGAGCTTAATATGTGTTTTCTCACCAAATATATGTACATATCCTATATCTTTCCTATTTTTACTTATCAATTCTTTCTCTGGAGATAGACATTTACAAGTTATTCTTCAAGTATTAATTCAGTAGCTGTTTATAATATTCCCTTGGTTTTACTCATTTCACTTGTTATAATTAATGTAAATCTTTCCATTTTTTAAATCAACCTTCTCAGAGGATAATTTCAGGAAAAAACTGGAAAGACCTACATGAACTGAGTAAGAAGAACTAGGAGAAAATAGTACACAATAATAGCAACATTATATAATAATCAATTAGGAAGGATAGCTATTCTCAGCAATTCAATGAATCAGGACAATTCTGAAGGACTTATGAGAAAGACTGCTATCTATCTCCAGAAGGATAACCATTAGGGTTTGAAGGCAGGTCAAAACACACCATTTTTCATTTTTTTTTGAAGTTTTGGTTTTATAAGAATATTCTCTCTCAACAATGGCCAACATGGAAATATGCTTTGTAAGATCATACACGTATAATCCATGTCAAATTGCTTACTATGTCAAGGAGGAGTCAATGAAGGGTGAGAGAAAGATAATTTGGATCGCACAATTTCAGAAAATGTATGCAGAAAATTGTTATTACATGTAATTGGGAACTTAAAAAAATAAAAATAAAATAAAATTAACTTGCTCAGGGGAGTTAGGTGGTTCAGTGGATAGGGAGCCAGGCCTAAAGATGGAAGGTCCTGGTCTTAAATCTGACCTCAGATACTTCCTATCTGTGTGACCCTGGACAAGTCACTTACCCCCTGTGGCTTAGCCTTTACCATTCTTTTGCCTTGGAACCAATATTTAGTTTTGATTCTAAGATGGAAGATGAGATTTTAAAATAAAATAAAACTAACCTGCTCATCATTTCTTATGGTGCAGTAATATTCCATCATAATCATATGCCACAATTTGTTTAGCCATTCCCCAATAATGGACATCCCCTCAGTTTCCAGTTCTTTGTTACCAATAGAATGCTGCTATAAATATTTTAGAACATATAAGTTCTTTTCTTTTTTCCCTGATCTCCTTGGAAACAGACCCAACAGTGATATTTCTGGGTCTAAAGGTAAACACAATTTTATAACTCTCTGGCACAATTCCAGATTGCTCTCCAAAATAATTAGATCAGTTTATAGTCCACCAAAAGTGTATTAGTATTCCCATTTTTCAACATCACTTCCAGCATTTATAATTTACCCTATTATCATTTTAGCCAATCTGATACATGTGAAATTATATCTCAGAGGTGTTTTGATTTACATTACTCTAATCCATGATTTAAAACATTTTTTCATATGTCTATATGGGGTTCTGATTTCTTCAGCCTAAAACTGTTGGTTCATATCTTTTGACCATTTATCAAATGGGGAATGGCTCAGATTCCCATAAATTTGACAAAGTTTTCTATATATTTTATCTCCTGCAAATTTAGTTGGGCAATCTTTAACCTCTAATATTCTAATGCACACAATTAAAAAAAGTGTCCCCAGCAAGATGTCACTCACAGCAAATAAGTACCACATTTGGAGTTTCTAAAGTGATTCTGGAAGGTAGGGAAGATTATTTAAAGCTGCTTTAGGTGTTATTGATTGCAATTCCTACCAACATATTAGTGGAGGACTGTGGTCCTGACTTCTCTACTCTTTCCATCTTTTATTTGTCTGGTCCATAGCAGATTTTCTTGTAAAGACAACAAATGTCAGATATGGGGAAAACCAGTCTCATTCAGCTTTCTTGAGATGAAAAATCATCTTGCTGAGCTTGACAGGAACAGATGGCAAATATGACATAACCAGGCTTGTCTGTGTTGGAGATGTAGTTATATTGTCTTTTCAGGTGGGTAAGTGAGATCAGGGAGGATGGAGTAGGCTGGATAAGGCATACAAGCACAGACACAGCACAATGGCTCTTTGCATCCCTGCCCATTGAGCATTTCACAAGCTGACAGATGGAAGGATATATATTATATATATATATGTGTGTGTGTGTGTGTGTGTGTGTGTGTGTGTGTGTGTGTGTGTGTGTGTGTGTGGCCTACTGAATATTGAAAATGCTCATTCCTTTAAGACTCCTTTTCTGGTTAGCAGCCCTCCTTCTCCCCATCCCCTCCTCACTTCTCCAGTCGCAGTTAAAGGATTAGGTGAAAATCATCAACAAAATATCTTGCTCCCTTAAAATACCTCACTTAACATGGCTATATTAAAGCTTTGCTAATAAGCTGAAAATACCTTTTTTTGAGGCTTAGGAAACAAAGACTAGGTAATTAGAGCCCAACGTACTGCTTTGCAAAGGATCATGATTATATTTTAGAAAAAATGCAATTATTGCCTTAGACTATTCAATTGCATAGAAATAACGGTAGGATTTTAAACATGGGCACTTTTATCCATAATTTTTAATTAAGCATACAGAGAAGCAATAGAGGGATTGGTGCATATCAGGATGCAGACCAGCAGGGCTTTGGCTCAAACTTGAATGGCTTTAAAAATTGTTACAGGCATCTAAATTTCTATTTGCTTTTAAGGTAAGAATTTTGTCATCCTCTTATTAAATGGTGTGTGAAGAATGCCATATGAATGTGATATTGCCAAAGAAGTAGCAGAATAATGGACAAAGTTCTGGCCTTGGAATCAAGAAGTCCTGAGTCCAAATCCTACATCAGCTGTGTAACCTTTAGGAAGTCACAACCTGTGCTTCAGTTTTCTCTTCTGTAAAAGGGTGATGGTGGTGGTGGTGGTGTGGCAGGGTGGGGATGTGGGGGGTTGGATTCAGTAGCTTTTATAAAATCTTATAGATTATATAATATCATATATATTTATATATAATTATATAAGATTATGTACATAATCTTACAGATTATAAACCTATAATCTTATAGAAAAGTCCTTCACCAGTACTGTATAAAGAACTATATGAAATACTCCACGGTAACTGTCACTGTGTCCAAGAATAGGGAGGATAATAATGGAAGGCAGAATGCTATATTTCTAGACCTATTATTGAAACATAACTCAGGTTGGAACCTTTTTGAATGTTTCACAGTGGCATGTAGGAATTAAGTGAATATTTTTGGTTCAAGGCATAGAGTGGAGTCACTTTATATAGGTGGTCATCATAGAGAAAAGAAAGGAAATACATCCACTTGCATACAGACTTGACCTATTATTGAGTCTTAGACTTTGGAGAGTCCTTGAATGTCATCTAGTCTGATTTCCTATCTAATGTAGGAATCTCCCTTAAAGCATTCCTGAAGATGGTTGTTGAGCTTTTTTGCTTAAATACTTTTAGGTGAGGGATTATCTTTTGCCTCCTTTTTGTGTCCTCAGTGCTTAGCAAGAGTGCCAGGTTTGTAGTAGGTGCTTAATAAATGTTTCTTGAATTGAGTAGTAATGGGTACCAAGAAGCAGGTTATCTAACAAAGCATACCCTTCTGCTATGGGGCAATTCCCTCCCCCCTTATCAATATTGAAGTTAAATCCATCTCCTTATGGTTTCCACTCACTGGTCCTCACTCTTACTTTAGAAATAACACAGAACCAGGAATAGGATAAAGGCACAGACAGGAAATTTCTTGCCACCAAAGCCCTTGGCACTGACAAATGGTTCAATACCAGAAATTTATGATTTCTTTCAGTGGAAATGACTGCTTTCTACAGACTATGGGACTTTTCCATTTGATCTGCAGCTGAACACTTTCCATGTATGTTCTCTCTCCCAATGGAATGGGAGCTCTTTGAGAACATGGACTGTCTTACTTTTTAATCTATATCTCTAGTGCTCACACACACAGTAAAACCTAAATAGGGGGCAGCTAGGTGGCTCAGTGGATTGAAAGCCAAGCCTAGAGAAAGGAGGTCCTGGGCTGAAATCTGATTTCAGATACTTCCCGGGTGTATAACTCTCAACAAGTCACTTAACTCCCATTGCCCTTATTGCTCTGACTTGGAACACAGTACTGATTCTAAGATGGAAAGCAAGAATTTAAAAAAAAAAAAACAAAACAAAACTGGGGCAGCTAAATGGCTTGGTGGATTGAGAGCCAGGCCTAGAGACAGGAAAGTCCTAGCTAGGTTCAAGTCTGGTCTCAGACATTTCCTAGCTGTGTGACCCTGGGCAAGTCACTTAATCCCCATTGCCTAGCCCTTACCTCTGTTCTCCCTTGGGACCAATACATGATATTGATTCTAAGATGCGTGGTAAGGGTTTAAAAAAAAAGAATTAAGAAAACAAATTACTTTCCAATTCCCTGATGTATTCATTCATTAATTCATCCATTCCTCACCTCACCTTCTCAGAAATATTCCTTTCCTTCTTAGTTCAACTCAAATGCCGCCTCCCATATAAGGCCCTTCTTACCCCCCTCCCCATTTGTTAATGTTTATCTTCTTAGTTACACTCATACACACCACATTTACTTTGTATATATTTTTCGTTTGCTTATTTGTTTATGTGTTTCCTCCAATAGAATGTAAGTTCTTTGATAGAAAGCACAATTTCATTTTTGTGTTTTTATGCCCAGAGCCAGCACAGATCCTGGCGCAGAAGAGGTGCTTAATAAATGCTTGTTGGTTGATTATATACGAGATTCTCAGTACCAGGAAGAATGAGAAGGTCCTGTTTGTTTTGTTGGATGTTATTTCTCGAGTTCTCATTAGTACAGCACAGAATGATCTTTCTATTATGATTGGGTAATGCTAAGGTTTTAGAAAGTGATTCTTGAGGAGCTCTAAGAGTATTCTTTGAAAAGAAAAACAGTCTATTATGACTCTTATTTGGGTGAATACACCTCTCAAGGAAACATATATCAACTGAAGTGAAGAGGTCTATGGGACAAGTCCTTCTGTGGCCACACTTATAAGAAATAGACAAATGGGCTCAGAAATCATGGGAAATTGTTTTCTTGTTTTTCCCTCGGGCAGATTTTTGCTCTAATTCCACCTGCCATCTCAGAGAAGATGAGTAGCTATTTTGCAAAATCTCAAACAGGAAAAGAACTCTGAGGTTATTCAGTCCAGCTCGTGCTTCATCAAAAATCTCTATTATAACTATCTAGTCTTAGCTCCAAAGCCTCCAATGAAGAATAGCCCACTACCACCTGAGGCAGCCCATTCTGCATGGGGATAGTCCCAATTGTTAGAAAATATTCCTTACCTCAAAGGGTATAGGCATGGCCTGTTTTTTATTCTTTCTTCCAACTTTTAGAACACTCTGTTCATATTATTATCTTCTATCAGAGAGGCAGTTTTGTACAATCATACCAGCATCTATCTCTGAATTACAAAAAAAAATGCCCATAGCTAAGTAAGACTGTATCATACACATATGTGTAAAGGCAAAATTGTTCTAGAATTTTTTGGTCAAAACCATTAAAGCCTATGCCCGAATGGGATTTCAGTGCCTGAGAGAGTCCAGCCTCTGCCCATTACTCACATATATAGATGGATCATAGTTATTCCATTTGACTGTTGTTCAGTTCTCCATATTGTGCCCTGCCCATTACAAGTTATTGGATTCTATTTGACAAATTTGACAAAAGAACTAAAATGTTTTTATAAATGGTATGAGAGTGCTTGAGCCTGTTAATTTTATTTCCATTTTTTTCTTTCCATATCTCCTATTTCTTTTCCATTTTCCCCTCTCAAGAACTCTCATACCATTTATAAAAACATTTTAGTTCTTTTCCTTAAAACTCTTACTTCATCTCTTCTAAGAATTCTGGTTGAGTTTATACCCAAATTCATTCATTCATGTTTACCTTTCTATGTTTCTTTTCCCTCTTGTGTTTGAACTTCAAAGTTTCCACATAGTTTTGGTGTTTTAGTTTTTTTAAAATTAGGAATACTTTGGAATTCTCTAGTTCATTAAAATTCCACCCCCCCAATGTATTATACTCAGTGTTGCTTAGTAAGTTATTCTTGGCTTGAACACTTTATCCTTTTCTTTCTGTAATATTGGATTCTAAGTTCTCTACTTCTTTAGTTTGGGGGCTGCTAAATCATGTGCAAATCCCCACTGTAGCTCCTCAGCATTTGAATAATTATTTTATTTATTATTTTATATAAGAAAAATATTATTTATTATTTTATAATTTATTTATAGCTACTTGCAACATTTTTCTTTGGCTTGGGAACTCTGGATTTTGACTAGGATGTTCCCAGGAATTTTCACTTTGGAGTTTCTTCCAGTAGGTGACTGATGGATTCTTTCTATTTCCTCTAGGCACTTTGATTATAAGAAATCTGGGCAGTTTTCTTTTAAAGATTTCTCTTTTTTACAAATCATGGCATTGAGAAAATTTATGATTATTACATTTTTACTCCTTTATCTCTTTTCTAGGTCTTTGTTTTTGTTATGCAATATCTTACATTTTATACTTTCTTTGGGTTTTTTAATTTTGTTTAAACATTCTTTGTCTTATGGAGTTATTGGATTCTATTTGACAAATTTGACATATTTGAAAAAAGAACTAAAATGTTTTTATAAATGGTATGAGAGTGCTTGAGGCTGTTGATTTCATTTCCAATTTTTCTTCCATAGCTCTTATTTCTTTTCCACTTTTCCCCCTCAAGAACTCTCATACCATTTATAAAAACAGTTTAGTTCTTTTCCTTAAAACTCTTACTTCATCTCTTCTAGGAATTCTGGTTGAGTTTATACCCAAATTGTGTTATCCTCTGAGGCTTTCTTTATAAGTGTTTTGGAGTCATTTTATTCTAGAATTGTATTTCCAGCTTCCCTGCCACCATATAAAGTCTTTATGGTGATATTATTTTTTGGTTTGCTCATTCTTGCAGACTACTTCCTGAATTTGAACTTAATGCTAGGGCTAGGTTCTATTGCATTTCTGGAGTGAAGATCTGATCTGATCCTGTTGCTGCTCTCTTGTAGGGTATTAAATGTTGTACTCTTTCAGGATCTTGGGATCAGGTTGAGTACTTGAAAATTTTCAGTGCTTCCAAAGTGGTCTGATTGGGGGTTGGTGGAGCTAAGATCGTGGAAAAGGTACAGAGATCCACCTGATCTCTACCAAATTACCTTCTGAAAAACTATGATATAATGGTTCAAAACAAATTCTGGAACAACATAATCCACAAAAAGATGAAGTGATTTTTCAATCATTTTCCAAATCTAAAACATTTTTCAATCTAAAAGCCTTGAGGGTGGCTGAAACAGCAACAAAGCTCTTCTGGAGCTCTTAATCATGTACCCTAAGGAGGGGGGTGGGAGGATATCAGATACCTGCACAGAGGAAGACTACAGGGTTCCCTTTGCTGCCTCTGGGTACAAGACTCTTGCTACATTACCCATATGTAAATCCAGGTTACAGTCCTGGATTGAGGTCTTAGAGTGAGAAGGAGCACTATCACACACCAGCATGCGTGTGCTAGTGCAGGGGACTCTGGTCATAGTTCCAAGGCAAAAAAGAGTGTTTGTGGTTATTCACAGACCAGAGCACAGCCTGGATGAGTATTAAACATGCCTCTCCTTACATCATAGTACCTTGGAAGAACTGAAAGCAGATAGAGCCCACGAGCTACCTCTGAAGATAGCTGCACAAAAAACCTGAAGCTTGGAGCAGTGCTCCCTTCACCACAGTTACAAAGTCCAACATTAACAGTTTTTTAAATTAAAAGAAAAGAACTAAAAAAAGCCTCAACTATAATGGTTTTTAAAGTTAAAATAAGAGAAAAAGACTGGAAAATGTTAACAGTTTTTTTAAGTTAAAGGAAAAGAAAAAGCCTGGGGAAAAAAAGAAATGGCAAAGAGGCTATTTTGATGACTTCACAATTTTGCAAAGGAGAAGGGGATATTTCCTTATATCTCTTTTTTGGGGGGTGAGATGCATTGACTTTTATAACATATCTCAGATTGTAAATAAACATAGGTATTGGAAAAATATTCTGAAAATTTAGAAGTATGTTGTATCTAGATAAGTTAGAGAGAAATAAGACAAGTCACTGCTTACTTGAAAAAAATGGTATTTACCTGTTGTGCTCCCCAATAGAATGTGAGTTCCTTTAGATCAGGGACTATTGTTTGCCTTTCTTTGTATCTTCAGTGCTTAGCATAGTTCCTGGCATGTAATAGACTCTTTTTAAAAAAAAACTCTTACCTTCCCTCTTAGAATCAATACTATGTATTTGTTCCAAGACAGAAGAATGGTAAGGGTAGGCAATGGGGGTTAAGAGACTTGCCCAGGATCACACAGCTAGGAGTTATCTGAGGTCAGATTTGAATCCAGGACCTCCCATCTCTAGGCCTGGCTCTCAATCCACTGAGCTACCCAGCTGCCTCCTACATTAATGACTCTTTAATCCACTTGAAGCTCTCACCTCTCTGCTGACCCCAAATCTCACATTTCTGACCATTTCTGTTCTCTCTCAGATATGCTAATGCCAAAGGTCTTAGAACTGTGATGAATCCACATAGAAACTTTCATTTATATATTTATTTGTTTGCTTGTTTACTTTTTTATTAGTCAAACCTGTGAGTTCATTGTTTGGGGGAACTGCTGATGAGGAAACCTCTCTTCACCTACCTACAGTCAGCTAGTTGGCTCAGTGGATATAGTGCTGAGCCTGGAGTCAGGAAGACATGAGTTCAAATTTGACCTCAGACACGTGCTAGTTGTATGATCCTGAACAAGTCACTTAACCTCTATTTGCCTCAGTTTCCTCATCTGTAAAATGGAAATAATTATAATACCTACCCCTGCTCAGAAATGTGAGGATAAAATGAAATAATATTTGTAAAGTACTTAATATATTGTAGGAATAAGTTAGGGATAGAGTGATTTCAGGGAGTAGCTAAAAGAAGGAAATTTTGATACAAGCCCTGGGAGAGGATTCTGGGAAAGAGAAAGGAACTGTGGGAGTGTGACTGTTTTGAACTATTACTATCTTCCTTCTGGGATTTCAACTGACCTGGAGGGAGGATTTTACTCTCTGCCTTAATTCCCACGGAGGAGAAAGGAGGTTTGGCTCTGAGAGATTCTCCCTAGGCAGTCATAATTTTGTGGAGAGATTATTTGACTCCTAGGTTGAGGATCTGCTTTTGGAGAAAACCATTTCCCTGAATATAGAGATCATCTACCAGAGACCATCTCCAGAAATCCTCTTTTGACTAAGTTAATCCAGAGATTTTCACCTGGGACTTTGGGTTACTTAGGGCAGCCAAACACAGCTTTTCCCTTTTCCTTTTTGTTACTCACTAGGGGACAGATCAGGTTAGAGTCAGATAGCATTAGGGTTTCTTAGTTAACATCAGGGAGCTGTAGGCAGGGCCCAGAGAAGAGACAGAAGACTCTCCTTTGCAGGAGATGTAGAAGTTTGGGTGGAGCTTAGTTTCTAAGAGTGTTAGGGTCTTACCTACCAGTTTTCCTTACTCCCTTTATAAAATAAATTGTGTTTTTTATAAGCTAAGGGTTTTGTGCTTTAATGGCCTTGGGGAGTTCCTATGTGGGTTGTAACATCTCACATCCCTCTAGGATAGTTCCTCATTACAATATAGTGCCTGGCATATAGTAGGCACTATATAAATGCTTATTCCTTTCTCTTCTATCCACCAAAGTAAATCTCCAGTTGTTCTGCAAAGTGTTGCCCGAGAATACTTCCTGAGGGACCTGAGAGGTTCAGTATTTGCTTAGCAAAACCAGCAGTATGTGTCAGAAGCTTGTTTTCCTGTACCTAGTTTCTCTATCCACTTTGGCTAGGCTCTCTTTAACAAAAGGCAAACTGACATTTGTTGAACAGGTTTAGCTCTTGCATTGATTTTGCTTCTCTGATTTTTCTAAGCCTGGCCTATCCTGATCCTTCACAATTGTCCCATCTCTGCTCTTGGCTGTCTCACTTCAGCTGATGCTATCAGAAGGATTTCTCTTTCTTCTAGAATCTCTGGTTGGGACCAGAGCCTGTGATGTCAATCACAATGCTTCTCCTCTGGGTTCCTAGTTCTGAAGCTTGGCTTGCTCCTCTTGTGATAAGCAGTTAACTGCTGGACATAGCATCAAGTAAATAAAAAAGTTAAGACCAGAAGTCAAACCTATATGGTGGATGATGAAAACTTTGTGATGAAAGGGGGCTTGAATTAGATTGTTAGAGAGAAATTGGTGAGATATTCAGGTTTGGAAAACAGAAATAAAACAGAAAGGGAATAAACTTAGCAATATGTTTCCTGCAAATCACTTAATCTCTTTAAATCCTGATTTCTCCATCTGAAATATGGAGATAAACATTTTTGGTCTGCCTACCTCACAGAGTTATTATACTGAGGGTGCTTTTAAAACTGTAAAATGACAGGAAGCTAGGTGGCTCAGTGGATTGAGAGCCAGGTCTGGAGATGAGAGGTCCTGGGTTCAAATGTGGCCTCAGATACTTCTTAGATGTCTGACCCTGAGCAAGTCACTTAACCTCCATTCTCTAGCTTACCTTTACCATTCTTCTATCTTGGAACTAATATTCAATATTGGTTCTGAGTTGGAAGGTAAGAGTTGTTTGTTTTTTTAATTAAAAAATAAAACACAAGTGATACTTATGTAGTAGATGCCTTTCAAGGTATCCTTTCCCTAAACTCCTTTGAAACAAGCTAAGTTGCCATTCCTTACAATCACACAGAAATTTGGTGGAGGAAGGGAGAGAGGAAAGACAGATGGTTTCTGGCCATGTAGATCCATTGCTGGTATGGTCCCTTAATTGACTCCTGAGCTAATCCTCTAGGAGTTAATTGGAGGAAAGAAGTTTGAGGATCCTTCTCTGTATAGCTTCAGGTGGAAGCTCTCAAATCTAGCTCATAGACTAGAGGCAAAGGATGCTGTGATTCACACTATGTACTCCTTCCAGCTCTGTATCCAGGCATGTCATATGACATATGTCTGTTTAATTCTTGGAAAAGCCTTACTTTTCACTAGGGGTAATAGATTCTTTAGTTCTCTCATTGATGGTCTCATCACCTCCATCTCAAATGACTAATGATAATAATGTTACTTTTGGGTTCAAGTCAAAGTTTCCCTCAAAGAAGAGAGATTTAATTTTTTTTTAATTTTATATACAAATATGAATCAAGTGTAGAACAAGCCCATTATTCTCCCACAGAAAAGAAAATGCTCAGCATGAATGAATGAATGAATGGAGGCAAGTATTACAGAATACTTAGATACTCGCTACATCAATATATTCAATAATGTCATACTAGCGTAATCATTTGGTTAGCTAATTAAAGGCTCTTTGGAATATGAAATCATTTTGCAAGGCTGCTAGCTATCTGTGTCCCATTTTACCTTTACTGAATACAATCCAAGTTAACTCTTTCTTTGTTACCAGGCCATCCCTACTGCTGCTAAGACACTCTCTCCTGGCAATGGTCAAACTATCCAGTCCAAGCCTTTCCGTCTGCCAACAGCCACTGCCCCTCCAGGGGTGATCACTTCTTCTACTTTGGCCATGGGAGATACTGCTTCCATGACTTGTTTTCACAATACCTTGTACCAAAGGGAAGAGTATTCTCACAAAAAGGCTGTGAGGCTGTTCCAGAGTTGCCAAAGTAGGACATATGCATATGGCTCATGTCCTTGTGGGTATAAACACACCTCTTCCCTTAACCTTTTAGATAACTCAGAGAGTGGCTCTCATGCTGTGAAGCCAGAAGGAAAAGAGCAAGTTAAGGGAGGGTGGCTCATCCCTTTCAGAATATCCATGGAGTTTTGACTTATCAGCCGATTATAGAACTCAATCCAGGAATGTGTCATATATGCATCTTCCTCACCTCCAAGCCTCCACTTGACCACCAGGAAGGAGAGCAAAAAATACTCTAATGTGGAGGAGAGGGGCCAGAAGGACACCTGAAAAGCACTTGATGTATATGAATGTTAGCTATTATTTTTGATCCACACTTTTTGGTTTAGACTTGTAATTTCTTTGAAGAAAGTTAGTGGTAAGGAAACTCCCTCCACCAAAGCAGATCAAACTCTTCTGCAACTTATTGTCTTAGATTTAAAGAGGTACCTGGAAAGTCAGTATGTATCAAAGGGACTTGGACCTAGATCTTCCCGAGTTTGAGGAAATGTGTTCATTATAATTTCTTTTTTTTCTTAGAAGTCATCTCAAGTGAACAGTTCTCAGAAAGGCATAGGATTTTTTACTGATAAGGAAATTCAATAGAATTATTATTGAAAGTCTTATGAATTTAACAGCTAATATTATTTCCAGATATCTTCAAATTGGTTTTTAGATTTTTTATTTACATAAACCTATATGCAGCTATTTGCAAATGGATTGGTACATATGTAAATGGATACCTGCTGAAGTATAAGGAAGACATTCATTTAAGGATAAAAAAAATTTCACTGAGATAAAAATAGTGAATTTAAAAATGAGTTATTTTTGAAGGCTTTAGGAACATTAGTGAAACATTTTATTTATATTAATGAAATAACTCACTAATTTAAAGAAATAGTGAGTGTTTCATTCAATTAATTTTTTAAATTACTTCCTTAAAAAGTTTTTATATCAAGTTAATTGCTTTAAAGCATAAATCAAGCACTTCTCTGGAATGAACAGATCTTCTCTGACAATTTGCAAATTACGTGCATGAGCTTCTCGCTATATATAAACAGGGCTTGTGTTCCCATGATCTATTTATAGTTTATCCTTGCAACATTTATTATACATTATAATTTTAAATATGAATTACCAGCAACACGTCAGGAAATCATTTCACTTCTTGAACCTGGAATGCCCTTCTCACTCTCTCCTCTTTGTTTCTTTATACCCATTGCCTCTTCTAAAGGACCACACAAAAGGCATCTTTCTCTTTATTAATCCTTCTCTGATTGATATCACTTGATTCTGATATTTCTTGTACTTTGTTGTCCCTTCAGCATTTCCATTTTGTTGTTTTGTATACATAGACAAGGTTCGTTGAGTTATTCTTAGATTTTATGGGTTTATCCTTTCCTTGAATAGATTTGCATTTTTTCAAATTAGGGGATTAGAATCATAACTTAAGAGCTAGAAGGAACTTTAGTAGCTATATAGTCAAACACTTTTATTTTACAGCTGAGGAACTGAGCCAAGAGAGGTTGAGATTTATCTATGGCTACCCAATTAGTATTCAAGACAGTGTTTGAACTTAGATCTGCTTGACTACAAATCCAGCACTTTATCCACTTTGCCATATATTCACTCAAGGTAAACTTCTTGAAAGAAAGTATTTCTTTTCAGGCATCTGGTACCTAATGCAACATTCTCTACAGAATAGCCATCTCATACATGCTTGTTGGATGCGTGCATGGTAAAAACTGAATCAAAGAGATGAAAGAATAAGCTGAGAGAATGAACAATCAAAGTAGAAGTAAAAAAAAGAAGAAACCATTTTATTCAGACTCAAAAGCCCTGTTTTGAATCCTAGTTTTGCTACCTGTGGGACCTTGGTATAAAGAGGGGGAAAACAACAACAGTGACTGAAGTTTATTGTTGTTCAATTGTTTCAGACTTTTCATGACCCCATTTGAGGTTTTCGTGGTAAAGATCCTGGAGTGGTTTGCCATTTCTTTTTCCAGCTCATTTTATAGATGAGAAAACTCAGGCAAATAGGGCTAAGTGACTTGCCCAAGGTGACACAACTAGTAAGTGTCTGAAACCATATTTGAACTCAGGAAGATGAGTTCTTTATTTTAGGCCCAAAATTTTATTCATTGCAGCCATCTTGCTGTCCAAGCTAAACTTGATTTTCATAGTTTCAAATCCTACCTCTGTTACCCAGCTGAATGACCCTCCAAAATTTAGTTAACCTTATTGGGTCTCAGCTTCCTCATCTGCATAATGAAGAGTTTGGACTAAATGGCCTCTAATATTCCTTCCTGACCTAAACCTATGACCCTAAATCACTTAGGTTTGGGGGGTGGTCTCAATTTTCTCCCTTTTAAAACAAAGTATTAGACTAGGTGACCTCTAGCGGTCTTTGGAGTTCTAAATGCAATAAAAATATTTGAAATTTAATAGAGTGAAGAGAATTAAAAAATAATAGGAAGATTGATTTCTACATAGCTTCTCCTAAACAATAGCTGAGAGCAGTTTCAGTTTGCATTAGGATTTTGGCACCAAATCTCTTCATCACAGATCAAAACTAATTAATCAAAGAACCAGTTAGCCTCAAAACATGAAATAAGCCTGAGAAAATCCCAGAAAAATGTAAGAAAACCTGCACCAGATAAGCCTCATTCAGAAGATCTATGGAGCACAGAATTAGCCAACAGATGTAGTAAAGAATAAATGTGATATAAGAAATAACATCAAGACTGACAAAACACTGAAGATTTCAGTTCCAATGAATGTGGAGAACAGTGGGAAATTCCCCATGATTTTTAGAGGGTACTCTCTATTTGTGTTTTCTATTGGTGTTAAATAATATTTAGATGTTCAAAAAACTCAGGTTGGTATCCCAATTAGAGAAGGGGAAAAACTAGGAAAAAATCACCTCTTTACCTTCCAAGTTATCAAAGACAATGAAGTGTTCCTTTAAAAAATGGAAGAAATACTTCAGAGAAAACACTAAGGGGAAAAATATCCAAAGATGCCAAGGGGATTCCTAAATTGAGTCTGTAGAGAGAGGTTATAAATACATGATAGACAGATGGAAGTGGAAATGAAAGAACTTCATAGCTATGTACATTGATTATTTGCATGTCGTTTCGCCTATTAGATTGGGAGTTCCTCAAGGGAAAGGATTCTATTTTACCTGTCTTGGTATCCCCAACACATAGTACAATACCTGGCACATAGCAGGCTTTTAATAAATGTTTATTGACTGGATGACTATGGAATATTTGGAAGCTTTTTCCTAGAAAGGATAAAACTGGCCCCATTATGGGAAAATTAGTTTCTCATGCTTCAAGGACCCAGAAATATACTGGAATCTTCTGCTAAAAGTTAAGTTACAACAAATTATCAACTTTCCTTAATGATAATTCCATTCTTTAAAAGGTGGACAAATAACAAAAATAACAGCTGTTCTGGTCCTAATACTAACCAAGAAGGAGAAAATAGTTGCTGAAATACATGAGATGAAAAGTCTTAGAGGAAATGATTACTTCACTTTAGAATCTGTGGTAGCTAAGGAGAAAAAAACTGGGTCAATATGACCTGCAACTTTGTTTTGAGAGACTATAGATACTTAAGAATTCAAAGAAGGGATAGCTGGGAATTCATGGTCTAAAATTCTATAGGATAATTTGTCCTAATTGGGTTAAGATATTACTAAGAACAAAATTTTAATAAACCAGATGCACATTATTCTGAAAGGAAAAAAAAGTAGACTAAAGATACCAACATGTGAATCTCTTTAGTGATAATGAGTCCCAACTGGGGATTCATTGAGCAACCTAGTTTTTAAAATGACAAGTACAATTTCATATTATGTCAACCTTTTTTTTTTATAACCTTGTACTGAACTGGTCCTTTCCCCATCTTATAGTATCCTTTATTATAAGTTATGACCCTCTATTCATTAAGAAATGTAGGTAATGCAATAACATAAGGTAGCAATAAAATTATTTTTAATGACGTAGGAGTTAGGAAAAATGAAAAGTCATAAGATAAACATAAATTACCAGCATCTATCATAGGATCAAGAGATGCTAAAGTTAGAAAGGGCATTAGAGGTCATTGAGAACAGTTCCCTCATTTTGCAGATGAAGCCACAAAGAGTTTAAATGATTGCCCAAGGTTACACAGGTAGTAAGTTTCTGAGGTGGAAATTGATCCTTACATAAGAGTGAAAGGTTTAGATGAAAATAAGAAAGAAATGAATAAAAAACATTTTATTAAGTACTTACTGTGTCCCAGGCATTGTGCTTGGTGCTGAGGACATAGAGACAAAAATTACATTGTCTTTCATTTATTTATTTATTTATCTATTTGCTCATTCATTTATTTATTTATTTATTTGCTTATTTGTTTATTTGTTTATTTGTTTATTTATTTATTTATTTTAGCTTTGGGATTTGTATTTAAGTAATAAATTTCGGATGTTTTTCCATGGTTACAAGATTCATGTTCTTTCCCTCCCGTCCCCACAACCACTTCCCATAGCTCACTGCAATTCCACTGGGTTTTACATGTGTCATTGATCAAGACCTATTTCCATACTATTGATATTTGTACTAGGATGATCATTTAGAATCAATATCCCCAATCATATCCCCATCAACCCATATGATACAGCAGTTGTTTTTCTTCTGTGTTTCCACTCCCAGAGTTCTTCCTCTGAATGTGGATAGCGTTCTTTCTCATAAGCCCCTCCGAGTCATCCTGGATCATTGCATTGCTGCTAGTAGAGAAATCCATTACATTGGATTGTACCACAGTGTATCAGCCTCTGTGTATATGGTTTTTCTGGTTCTGCTCCTTTCACTTTGCATCAATTCCTGGAAGTTGTTCCAGTTCACATGGAATTCCTCCAGTTCATTATTCCTTTGAGCACAATAGTATTCCATCACCAACTGATACCACGATTTGTTCAGCCATTCTCCAATTGACGGGCATCCCTTCATTTTCCAATTTTTTTGCCACCACAAAGAGTGCAGCTATAAATATTTTTGTACAAGTCTCTTTCCCTATGATCTCTGTGGGTTACAAACCCAGCAGTGGTATGACTGGGTCAAAAGGTAGACAGTCTTTTAAAGTCCTTTGGGCATAGTTCCAAATTGCCATCCAGAATGGTTGAATCAATTCACAACTCCACCAGCAATGCATTAAAGTTCCATTTTTTAATTTAAAGTCTTTTTGGTCTTTTATTTAAAAAACTTTACAGTTTATAGGGGGAGGGGAGCAATTAGTGGATTCCCTTTCATTGGAGGTAGTGACACAGAGGCCTCGTGAGTATCTGCCTGGAATGTAATAAAGAGGATTCTTTTCTGGTTCCTGTTGAACTAAATAGCCACTGAGGTCCCTCCTACTTTGAAAATTCCATGATTCTATAATGCATCTTATACCCACATTAGTGCCTACTGTGGTACATTGCAAAAAGTAGGTATTTAATAAATACTTGTTGAATTAATTACTTAATTAAAATTACAGTTCTAGAGGGATTTTCAAGAAATAGCCCAATTTCTCTTCTTCCATGCTCAGAAAAGGGATAGACTAGTAAAAGTTAATAGCTAGTGTACTCTTATTTTGCCTTCCCTTTCTCTAACAATTTTAAGGAAGTTACTCTTTCTTTATACTCACATTTGCTGGGGGGTGGGGAAGTGGGGTGAGAAGGAAGGACCTTTGTTTTTGATGATCATATGAAATGCCTTGCATATAATGAATGGGAGCCCAATAAAGATCTGTGGATGAATAGGTGTATGAATGATAAATGAATTAATGAAAGAAGTAGAAGAGACCTGTAGACCAAAAGCAAGTTGCCAGGACAACCAATCTCTGTCTTTATCTCTTAGAGGTCACTAAGTAGAAAGGAAGGAAGAATTCAAAGCATCCATCAGATAAATGAATTAGTAAAAGAAGTAAAAGAGACCTGTAGACCAAAAGCAAGTTGCCAAGACAACCAATCTCTGTTTTTATCTCTTAGAGGTCACTAAGTAGAAAGGAAGGAAGAATTCAAAGCATCCATCAGACTCAAAACATTCAAATGGAAATCCTAAATTGCTATCTTTATCCACTATGGACTTTGTCTTTTATGGGTCCATCTCTCACCTCGGTAACCCTTCATGAACTTCTTCCCAGGTACTTCTCATTTACAGATGATCATCCATTTATCTGGATAGTGTTGTTCATCTTGGATTTAAGTGCTATCCTTTCAAAATGTGCTGACTGATAAGCACCATAATGAGTTCAACTCTGGCAGGAGCCTTAGGTGGCTTTCAAGGTTGCTTTTCCTTTTTTGTGGAGGCTGCTGAGTTCCTCTATGCTACTGATAATTACCAAGGACTCTTTCTACCCTTGTCTGAGGAAATTTGGTTTTTCCCTCAATATGATAATCATACTTCTTAAACACTGTTCAGTTAAGAGCTCAGAAGAAAAGCATAAGAATAGCACTTTGTAAATTCAAATCGTGGGTACATTTTATTTCAAAGAATTTCAAGAAACAGATCTGTCCTGTCAGCAAGATCACTTTGCATTCTGTGAGATTCAGAATGCCTTTTAGAAGAAACTGAAGGTGTTTCAGTTGCTAATGGCTAAGCCAGTCTAGTGGAACTTAGATGGGAAACCATAACTTTGCCTGAATGTCACTGTATTCATTTAAATAGATGTTTGCTCTTTTGAATATTGATATACATTATCCTAAAAATCCATCCTTGGAATGCTCTTCTTCCTTACCTCTGCTCCTGAGCTCAGCTCAAGCACTACTGCCTATGTCTGGTTGCTTCTTCTAAGTCTCCTTGCTGGATCATCACCTACTACCCCACACCATCATTGTGTATATGCCCAGGGTTATTTTCTATCTCTACATTCTCTCTCTTGATGCCATCATCAGAACTCATGGGTTCAGTTATCATCCATGTACAAGTGACTCCCAAATTCAACTCTAGTGTTTCTTAGGCTCCAATCCATAATTGCAAATTGCCCTTTAGGCTTTCCAAGTGGATGTTCCATAAGTTATTCAAGCTCCACATGTTCAAAGCTAGCAACCAGTCAACATTTATTAAACTGCTACGAGGGTTCCGGGTTAAGATGGCGGCATAGTAAGAAGCAGCTCTTAACCTCTCCTGACCGAAACACACAAAACTCCTCAAGGGGACATAAAAACAAGTCCAGACGAACGGAGGAACCCCACAACAGGGCACCGCGTGGAAGGTACGTGGAATCGAGACATTTCCAGGCTATAAAGGGCTCTCACTAAATCGCGGGCTGAGCAACCGCCCCACTCCCACCCCCTCCACACACAAGATCTAGAGCTCTGAAGCCAGCTAAAAAGAAATAGAGCAAGTTTGGGGCATCCATCGAGTCATTGGCAGCTCCGGGGCCTGTTCCTGAGAGCAGCAAGATTTAAGACCCCAGTAAGCCAGAGAACGCAAGAGAAATCTGAGTGCCGGAGCAGAGACCGGACACTGGGCGCAGAGCGCAGGCTGAGCAGAGTACAGGCACGGGCGGAGGCGGGGGTGGAGGCAGACACAGCCAGGAACTAAAGCTCTGAAAACCTGAGTGGGGAACCAGTGCAGATGGGTATACGACTGTGGAAGCAGCGCCCTGAGACTTGTAAAGGAACCTCCTGCAGAGGATCAAGCAAGGGGATCCACCAGGGGGCTTGACCGCGGACAGACACTGAGCGCAAGGATAAACCTGAGAAGCTGCTGGGCTAATGATGGCTACCCAGACTCAGGAAATTCAGAAGAGAAAGAATAACAAGAAAAAGAAGCCTTTAACACTCGACAACTTTTACACAGAGAAAATCCAGACAACCAAGCAAACAGAGGAGGAGAACAAACAAGCATCCGAACCCTCCTCAAATAAGGAAAACTCCTCACAAGCTATGGAAGAGTTCAAAACTGAGATTTTGAGGAAAATGGAAGAGATCTGGCAAGAAAATAACTGTTTAAAAGGTAAAATCTTGCAATTGAACACCAGAAATGACCAGATTGAAAAGGAATACCAGAAGATTACGGCCGAAAAACCAGAAGATTATGGCCGAAAACAAGAAGATCATGGCCGAAAACCAAAAGATCATGGCCGAAAACCAGAAGATTACGGCCGAAAACCGAAAGATTATAGCGGAAAATCAATCCCTAAAGGCTAGAATTGAGCAATTGGAAGGCAATGATCTCTCAAGACAACAAGAACAAATAAAACAAAGTCAAAAGACTGAAAAAATAGAAGGAAACATGAAATATCTCAATGAGAGAGTGACAGACCAAGAAAACTGGTCTAGAAGAGACAATTTGAGAATAATTGGTCTTCCAGAAAAACCAGAAATTAATAGAAACCTGGACTCCGTACTAAAAGAAATTATTCAGCAAAATTGCCCTGAAGTCCTACAACAAGAGGGCAATATAGACATCGAAAGGATTCATAGAACACCCACTACATTCGACCCAGAGAAGAAATCGGTTAGAAATATTATTGCCAAATTCAAAAGCTTTCAAGCAAAAGAAAAAATCTTACAAGAAGCAGAAAGAGACAATTCAAATATCAAGGAGCACCAATCAGGATCACACAGGATCTGGCAGCCTCCACACTAAAAGACCGTAAGGCTTGGAATACAATATTCAGAAAGGCAAGAGAGCTGGGCCTGCAACCACGGATCAACTACCCATCAAAACTGACTATATATTTCCAGGGGAAAGTATGGG
>NC_058133.1:388286311-388297814 GCF_016433145.1 Gracilinanus agilis
TGTACCAGCAGCAATACAATGACCCAGGACAATTCTGAGGGATTTATGGTAAAGACGCTACCCACATTCAGAGGAAGGACTGCAGGAGAGGAAACATATAAGAAAAACAACTGCTTTGAACTCATGGGTCGGGGTGGACGTGATTGAGGGTGTGGACTCGAAACTACCACACCAATGCAACTACCAACAATTTGGAAATTGGGCTTGATCAAGGACACATGACAAAACTAGTGGAAATGTGCATCGGCCATGGGTGGGGGGAGTGCGGGGGGGGGGAGTGAAGGGGATAGGAGGAGCATGAATCAGGTAACCATGTTAAAAATGTATATTAATAAATGTTAAAAAAAAACTGCTACGATATGTTGGGCACCATTATAGGTGCTATAAATACAAAGAATGAAACAATCTCTACCTACAAAGTATTATGTTCTAATTGAGAAGACTAAGTATACACATATGTATGTATAGATATATTGTTGTTGTTGTTCAGTCATTTTTATTGAGTCTGACTCTTTGTGACCCCATTTGGGATTTTCTTGGTAAGAACGCTGCAATGATTTGTTATTTCCTTCTCCAACTTATTTTACAGATAAGGAAACTAAAGCAAACAGAGTGAAATGACTTTTCTAGGGTCATACAGCTAGTAGGTATCTGAGGCTGGATTTTATCTCAGGTCTTCTTGACTCTAAGCCTGGGGTTTTAATTACCATTTAGGTGCCCATATATATGTTATACATAAAAAGTATATGTATATACATTAAAATATTAAGAAAATAAGTACAAAGTGGTTTTAGAGGAAAGATACAAGCATGTAGCAAAACTTCATATAAAAAGTGGTCCTTACACTTCAACTTGAAGAAAAAAAGGGACTCTATGAAGAGAATTTAAAGAGGAAGTGAATTCTAGGCATCATGAATGACCATTGCAAAGGGATGGAGATGGGAGATAGTGTCATTGGAGAACAAAGAGAAGGTTAGTTTTGCTCAATAGCAGATATCAGAAATGGGGATAATGCTCATTGAGGTTAGAAAAATAGGTTGGGCCAAAGTTTTGAAGGGCTTTAAAACCTAAACAGAAGAATTTATATTTGATCCTAAAGATAATAGGGAATCATTGAAATGATAGAATAGGGGAATTACATTGAACAGAACTCATTATCTCTCTCCTAGAGCAGTGATGGGCAAACTTTTTAAAGAGGGGGCCAAAGGAAAGGAAATGCTCATCTGTCCATCTGTTTCTAAGGCAACTCTTTCAAATTTCATCAGATTAGGAATAATGTTGCTGGGCTGGATAGAACATTTCAGGGGGCTGTATCTGACCTACGGGCCATAGTTTGCCCATCACTGTCCTAGACCTATCCTTTTCCCAAGCTCCCTGTCACTATTGTAATAGGTATTGGCTTTAAAGGTATAAAGGCAGATTTTTGCAAGTAGATTAGGGAAAACCTTGGCTGGAAGTCATGGACATTCTGTATAGAATGCAGGGGGTAGGGAGGGCAGAGCTAAGCAATAGACATTGATGTTTTGTCAGGGGTTCAGAGCAGAAGTGCAATCAGCAGTCCCTGTTTGACCTGGGATCTTGGAGAGTGGTGAAGGTTGTAAAGGCTGAAGACATTATCCTGCAAGTCATCTCTGAGTAGGGAAGAGGCCTGTGTTCTGGTGGACAGTCTGCAGACATCTCTCCCTACCTGGTTACTTTTGGATCTTTGGCTGTGGAGGAGTTGGTTCCTGGTATCCTGAAGACATCTCTGGATCAGTTGTGAGACTCCAAATCCAAGCCCTCTTCTTCAGATCCTTAGCCAAGCTGTCAAACCTGGCAGAAGCCAGGTTGGCTCAGGAACTTACCCTTTTGACTCCAGTCCTGGGCAGTTAAATAGTTTCACCTCACCCCCTCTCCTATCCTCTCAAAAAACAATTAAACTGTTTTCCCTGTGTGTTTTTCTTCGTACCTTGAAGTTTCCATAGTGTATTTATTATACTCTGAGTTTATCCCTTGTCTAAATGGTGCAGGGTAACAGTTAGGGCTAATTGTCACTTCTGTCAACAGACATTTTCCCTAACAGTTAAACCCAGTCTCCCTAACTTGTTTAGTCCCACCTTTTGTCATTCCTGTCTCCTATTCACCCTTTCTGAACCCACATATAAAACTTAAGTTTTTTCCCCGGGTTTTCCCCATGAGATTATGTGCCAACAAGCTTCCAGGTACCCAAGCTCAAACCTTGGAGTCATCCAGACTTCTCAGTCTTCCATATTCCCTCATATCCAATCAACTGCCAACCTTTGTCGAATTTACTTCTACAGCATCCCTTTCATTTATCTCCTTTTCTTCACTACCACAACCACCACTGCTTCCCCTGCAACACTGCCTTTTCCATTCATCCAATCTGTACCAGCAGTGAAGATGGTACCTGAGGCCCAGTTCTCCTGCCATTTGTCCTGTAAGACTCCATCTTCCATCTCCCACCACTTGTTCAACTTGTCCAAATCCCTGTTACTTAATTAACAACTACCTAGAAGTAAACTCTCCCCAATGCCCACCTTCTCCCATGCTTATCTTCCTCAATTCTACCCCACTTATGTCCACCCTAACATTTCTCACTCCTCCTACTCTGCCCTCTGGAATTCTTATTCAATAATAATCAAGCTTGGGGAACTAGGTATTGCAGAGTGCCAGGCCAGGAGTCAAGAAGACTCATTTTCCTAAATTAAAATCTCATCGCAGACACTTACTAGTTGTGTGACCCTGGACAAGTCATTTAACTCTCAATGTTCTCATCTGTAAAATGAGCTGGAGAAGGAAATGGCAAACCAGTCCAGTATCTTTGCCAACAAAACCCCAAATGGGGTTGAAAAATAACTGAAAATTAACAAGCTTCCTTTTTATCATTTCTGTTGCAGGCACCACCATACTTCCAAGCTCCCTGGTTTATCACTTGGCATTCTACTTTGCCTTCATTCTCATCCTACATAGATAATTAGTTGCCATCTTTTGATGTTTCTATCCTCCATAACATCTCACATCCAATTATTGCTCTCTATTCAACCACTGCCTTCATTGCCTCTGACCTAGACAATTACAACTGTCTCTGAACTGATCTCCCAACCTAATATATCTTCTCACTCCAATCCATCCTGAACTCAGCTTGCCAGAGAGATTTTCCTTCAGCTCAGGTGTGACCATATTACAGCTCTACTCATTAAATTCCAGGAGCTCCATATTTCCCCTCAGATCAGACATAAACTCCAGTTTTTAGCTTTTAAAGCACTTCACAAACTTGAATACTAGGGTAAAGGAAGTATTCTGACTGAGGCTGCTGAAAGAGAGATTGGCTTGTGAGGAAAATAGAGCAATTTCAGAAATAGCATGGAGAAAACTGGGCTGGAGGCAGGTGATAACAGAAAGGATTATCTTTAGCCTTAGCCAGGAAATCCTATTAAAGTTATTCAATTCATTCTGTTTTTCCTTTGACCTAATTTTGTTAAATGAATTTAAATAGCAACAAGCCCTCTGAATACTATGAGAAGTCTGCCAAGAGGGCCACAGGAGAAAAATAAGATGCAGTTGAGTCAGTGACTGAATGACATTGACTGCCAGGACTACTATCACCCTGACAATAGATGAAAATGGGTAAGTCTGACCAGGAGGAGCTGGAGCAGAGTGGGCAGCTAAAAAATTTTTCTAGGTAGGAAATTATTCAAGCATAATGAGGCCAATTAAGGAAGGAAAGGGAAGGAAACAAGACAGGATCTAGAATGTGAATGGTCCATTAATTAGCAGTATTAACCAGTGCTCTCTGAGCTATTTGACATTACTTGTTCAATGAAGGTGGCCCAGAGCCAGGGGTAAAGTTTGATTTTCAGGTTGAGCATTTACAACCCAGAAATCATCAAAGGAATCAACAAAGCCCATGCATTGGGTGTTGATTTGTTATTTCATTAATTGCCTAGACTTAAGAAAGTGATGTACAAAATGTTAATACAAATTAAACTTAAAAGTGTATCATGTACACATTTCTTTTTTTCTGAAAGCTGGTTGTTAAGCATTTACAAGCATACCTTTGCCTATAACTCTCAGGCTTTTATAGATATTAAGGAAAAGAGGAGACTGGTGGTCCAGTGGATAGAACTCTGACCCAGGAGCCATGAAGACCTGAATTCAATTGGGCCCCAGAAACTTACTAGCTAGTCCTTTTACAAGAAAGCTCTCACCCTCAAAGAAAGGAAGTTCCCACCCTCAAGAGACAGGAAGTGAATCCCACAGGCACTGCGCAATGGACAGTGCTAGGCAAATTAAGAAACTATGATTGGTTCCTGAGATGTGATAGACCAGCCCACAGTGAAAGGAAGTAGAAACCAAAGAGAGAGGAAGTTATGTGAGAGAAGGGCTTATAAAAACCAAGACTGAAGAGCTGAGCATTTCATTCTACGTTGGTCATTCTGCCTTGGAGATTCCGCATTCGAATTCTTCATTGGAGATTCTGCATTGGAGATTCTCTTTTGTTTGGTGAAACATTTGACTGGAGACACTTTCATGGGCTGGTGAGATTTGCTTTCAGATTCGCACTCGCAGTCTAGAGGCACTTAGATCTGGACTTAGAGTATTTAGCTGGGCAATATTTTCTACCTCCTTCCTACATTTACCTCTCTTTAATATCTCTACTTTGCTGTAATAAAGCAACTAAAGCTACTAACATACTCATAGTTTAATTTTTAGTTATTATAAACAGCAACCACAACCTTTTTGACTTACAATTTGACAAAACTATTTTAATTTGTAAAAGTTATATAATCTAAATTGTCTCCCTTCCTTCTTACCTTCCTCCTTCCAGAGCTGGCAAGCAGATCAAACTGGGTTATACATATATTATCATACAAAATATGTTTTCATATTATTCATTTTTGTGGGTGGATAATTTTATAAAAGCAAAACCCCAAAACATATACCCAAATAAACAAGTGAAATATCACATGCTTTCATCTGCATTTTGAAGCAGCTCAAACTATCTTATATTTATTTATAATCTCATTCTTGCTCACACATTCTCTACAAGATAACTGGTAATATTATGCAGAATTTACATTCAAAGCTATGTGGCAAGTCAAGGTAAGTGTCTAGATTTACAAGGCTATTACTATTTCCCCTGAAGTTTGCCATACTCTCACTTTAGCTAGAGACCCTAAAACGTCTTAGTTTTCATAGGCCACATGGGAAAATATTTTTAATTGCTAAGTGGTTTGCTTAAGGAAAATACTGGAGAATCTTAAGTTGAACACATTGGTTTGGTATTTTCCAACTATTCTCCTAGAAAAAGACAATGTTTCAGTGCTTGCCAAAATAGAAATAATCATGCTGTCATTCAGTTTTTGGCATTTTTAGCAAGTAGTCTATGGAAAATGTTAATATTTCCTAAAGGATCTTTTCTAAACTAGTGCTGCCTACTTGTTTTAATTCTTAAAATGTCTTCTCTATATAAGGGGGGGGGGAGAAAAACTGATGATTTCCCAATCAACTAGTTGGGATTACAGCATAGTTTATTCAATTCTGTCTTATTGATAGTTGAAATTCAGAAGGATTTGGGGGAATGGTTCAGGGGTTGCCTCATTCCTTTGACTATAAAAGAAGGTATACTGGCTTTTTTAGAAGTCTCTTTCCCCCCTCTGTAACCTTTTTCTAGATATCAGCAAAAAGTATTTCTCTTTCCTCTGCCTTCTCCCAGAAACAGAAAACAGGGACTTGAAGAAGAAATGAATGGTATGTCCTAATGCCCCAGTTCATAGCTACCTTCTTTTGCTTTTCTGTTTTCCTTTTGATCAGGAACTGGAGTTACTAAGAAGAAACTTAACTTTGGGGTTACCTTATAGGTAATCACAAATTAAAGCATCCCCAAGTTCAAGAATTTGGTCACCAACCTTCCAGAGTGATAATGTGTTCAACACCGTGCCTCTGTAGGATATAAATTGCCTTGCCATTCAAAGCCTAATGTCATGGTATTAAGGAGAAGAGATCTGGACCTTGCTAACCATTCCCTACCAATATGAGTTACTTGGACATTTAAGGTCTGAAGTGAATAGGGAAACAGCCTCCAAAAAACTTTACTTTCTAAATGGAATTTAATGTCTTGTTAATTTCTATTTATCCATTCTTTTCTGAAGGTGGACATACATGTCATTCTTCAAAATTCTTTCAAATTCTTCAAAATTTCTGTTGCTATATATACTGTTCTCTTGGTTCTGCATGTTTCATTACATAATTTCACATAGGTCTTTCCAAGTTTTAAAAAATCAAACTGTTTATCATTTCTTATGTCATAGTAGTATTACATCACAATCTTATGCCCCAATTTGTTTAACCATTCCTCAAATGACGGACATCTCAGTTTCCAGTTCTTTTCCACCACAAAGAGAACTTCCTTACTCCATCTTTTTAAAAAAAATTAATTAATTAAAAATTTTATTCAGATCCTCCCTCCCCTCCCCACACCATAGAAGGCATCAACTGGTAAAATATATAGATCCTTGTTCATCTTGTATCAGTTCATATAAGCATTCCCATGCTTCTCTGAATTCAAATCCATTGTTTCTTATATCTCAAAAATATTCCATTGCATTCATGAATTATAATTTTTTAAATTACCCAGTCAATGGTCATCTATACTCTGTTTCTAGTTTTTGATGTTACAAAAAAAAGTATACCCACTTCTAATGTAATAATAAAGAGAGCCAGTTCCCAATGTTTGATAGAAGGAAGACAGAGAAAGTCTCTATGTGGTGAGTCTCTCTTCCAACTCTCCCCTAGAGCCGAATATACACTGGGAGATTTTAAGGGGGTGTCACCCCAAAACTGGGTGACCTGGATGGCTGTGCTGTCCCTCAGGAGTTGGGGGCAAGGCTTCCCTATAATACAAGGTATGTGGTACCCCAATCCGATTCTGAATAAGGATGGGGTTCACACAAACCTTCCCCCAATCAGTTAAAATTCACAGTGGGTGGTCCAGCTTCAAGATGGAGGCAGCCAGATCAAGCTGTGGTTCCCCTCTCCTTTGTTGTCTCTCAGGCACTCTGGAACACTATCTGACTGATGAATGGCTTTTATTATTCAAAATTCAGTGATTTAGGAATTGGGTGAAGGGCAGAGGGATTTTGGGGTGCCCACTTCTCTATTTCTATGGAGTCCATCATTCTGTTGGGAACCTTTGGGGTTCCCACTCCTAAGCGTCTTCCCTTGCCCCTTCTCCTTCTGTTTCTATTCTTTTCTATAATTTTAAGTTTTGACTGAAAGGGGGTCTCTCAGCAAGGTTGGGTAACAGGAGAAGGAGACTGAGAGATCACTCCCAAAATGGAGTCCAAAAACTTAGCTGTCCCAATGGCTCAAGTCTTGATGGGTGAGATGTGATGAAATGGCCTTGATCAGGGAATCAGGGTTTCAATTTCCAAAGAAAAATCCTCAGGAAGCCCTCAGGACTGGATCTGAGCCAGGATGTCTTCCGCCTCTCTCCTCCTAGTCCTTCGCCTGAAGACCTCTCCTCTCCTTCTTCTTCAGAGAAACACCCAGAATTCTCTCTGGTACGAACTATCAGCAACTGTCGACAACTTCCTTCTCTGGCTCCTTTTATCCCATTCCCTTTGCACAAATCCCATCCTTACACTAACAAAGTCATGTAGCATATTACCTGGTATAGAAACAAATACTAGATGGAAGGAACCTTATCTAGCCTTATTTTTTGATTTTATAGAAGAAAAAATATAGATTGACAGAGATTAAATAACTTGCCCATGGTCACATAGTAAGTGTCAGAGGTGGAGTTTGAACCCAAGTATTTCTTACTCCAACACATCACCATATCCATGAATACAAATAGGCCACAGAACTTTATTGGAGCTTTAAAGTGCTACTTAATGCTTTTGTATCCACAATGTAGTTAGAAGGAATGTTGGGTTTGGAGGTAAAGGATCTAAGATTAGGCCCTAGCTCTAAATTTAATTGTGTGATTCTGATCTTGTTAATCTCTAGCAATACTTATGCTGTCAACCACATGGAGAGGTTATGAGGAATGAACTTTATAAATCTTAAAAGCGCTATATAAATGTGAAGTATTAAAATTCCTCAGTTATCTTAAGGCATGGAAAAGCTGTCATTTTCTTTTCTTTCTTTTTAAAACCATTACCTTCTGTTTTAGAATGATACCAAGTATCATTCCAAGGCAGAAAAGCAGTAAGGTCTAGGCAGTTGAGGTTAAGTGACTTTCCCAGGATCACACAGCTAGGAAGTATCTGAAATCACATTTGAATGCAGTTCCTCCTGACTACAGGCCTCATGCTCCATCCACTGAGCCACTAGCTGCCCCAAGAGCTGCCATTTTCAACAACAGAATCATAGCTTGGGAAGGTGTTTCAAAGATCACATAGTCCAAATACACCTAACTGAAAATTCTAGCAAGTCCATTCAGTCATCACTTGAAGATCTTAACTAAGAGCAATAAAACCCCTTACATATAGGCTAGAGTTGTTTGGTTGTTTTCAGTCAAGTATAACTCTTCATGATTCCATTTGGGTTTTTCTTGGCAAAGACACTGGAATGGTTTGCCATTTCATTCTCTAGCTCATTTTATAGATGAAGGGAAACTGAGGCAAATAGGGTTAAGTGACTTTCCCAGGATCACATACTTAGTATATGTCTGAGGCCAAATGATGGATGAGTCTTCCTGATTCCTAGTCCAGTGCTCTATCCATTGAGCCACCTAGCTGTCCCACTCTAAGGGTACTCCACTTTTGGAAAGTTCTATTGTTGATGTTTTTTGCTTAATGCAAAGCTAACTTGGTTCTTGTCATTTTTATCTAATACTACCAATTCTTCCCTCTATGGTCAATTGAAACAAGTCTAATCCTTCTGGAAAAAGAAAAAGGTTAGTAGATGCCATAAAAATCCATGAGAAATTTTAGACATCATTGTCTAAAGTGATGAAATACTATGAAATACCTGTGCAAGCTATTCTCTTAAGAAAGGATTCCTTTTGCAGGTAGTCAGTCAATTAACATTTATTAAGCACTTATTATATGCCAGGCATTGTGCTAATAAGCATTAGAAATTTTTTTTTAAAAAACTAATCCCCATTCTCAAAGAGCTCACGATCTAATGGAAGAGAATTCTACAATTTTCTATCCACAGTGACATCAGAGTCTAATACCAAACTTTCTTCAAACTCTTTCTTCAGCTCTAGAGATAGTTATTATTCCTTCCTTCCTTTTTCTCTGAGATCTGGTTCATTATCTGCATTCGTTTCAAATTGCTATACATTTTTTGACTCCCCACAAGGTACCTGAAAGTGAGCTGAGTGTGGGAAACAGTAACCAAGAGTAGATACCATCACTTCTCTCCTGGAAGGTGTTCTTAAGCTTATTTATCTGGAAGGGCACGAACAAGACAGCTCTTCTGCGAAAAGAAAACAAAATCATCAAGATTCAAAGAGAGGCTCTTTGTGGTGGCAAAAAATTTTGAAAATGAGGGGATGTCCTTTGATTGGGGAATGGCTGAACAATTTGTGGTATCTGTTGGTGATGGAATATTATTTTGCTGAAAGGAATAAAGAACTGGAGGAATTCCATGTGAACTGGAAAGACCTCTGGGAATTGATGCAGAGTGAAAGGAGCAGAACCAGGAGAATATTATACACAGAGACTGATTCACTGTGGTACAATCGAATGTAATGGACTTCTTTACTACCAGAAATGCAATGATCCAAGATAATCCAGAGGAATTTACGAGAAAGAATGCTATCTACATCCAGAGAAAGAACTGTGGGAGTAGAAACACAGAAGAAAAACATATGATCACATGGATCAGTGGGGAAGGTAGACTCTAAAAGATCACTCTATTGCAAATATTAATATGGAAATAGGTTTTGCTCAATGATATGTATAAAACCCAGTTGAATTACTCATTGGCTTTGGGAGGGGGGAGGAGAAGGCAAGGGAAAGAACATGAATCATGTAACCATGGAAAAATATTCTTAATTAATTAATTAAATTTAAAAAAAAGATTCAGAGAAAGGACTCCTAATTAGGCAAATATGAATAAATGCTTTCACAGACTTTCCAGTACCTAAACTACCAGCCACACCCAGGGAAAGTTATATTTCCATAGGAATAATTCCCAGAGAAAAAAAGACCTGAGGTCAGATGACCTGGGCTCAAATTTTCTGTCTGTTACTGTGACTTTGGAGGTGTTATTTCCCTTCTCTGGTTTCAGGTTTCTTTACATTTTCATTTTTCTTTTTTCATGGGAGTGCTTTGCTATTTCTTTCTCCAGCTCATTTTACAGATGAGGACGTGAGGCAAACAAGGCTGACACTGCTATTAAGTGTCTTAAGTCAGATTTGAACTTGTAAAGTTGAGTCTTCCTGACTCTAGCTCCACTGCTCTAGCCACTTTGCCACGTAGCAACCCTGGCCTCATTTTTCTTAAATGTAAAATAAAGACATTGTACTAAATGATCTTGAAGGACCTGTTCCATCTCTAAACCTGTGATCCTGTAAGTGGTATATATATAAGAGAAATAAATCCATTCACTCAGCAAATATTTCTTATAAGTCTATTATGTACAATCTATAGAGGGAGATTCAAAGATACTGTCTGGTTTTAGGTAGCTTCAGACCAACTCACGTTTCAGTCTTAACATTCTTTAATATTGGATCTGGAGAGAAAATGGTTATAATTGTCATTGATTTCTATAAAATGATACCAATCAGGTTGCCTCCTACACTGCAGCTGGTTCTTACTCCCCAACCCCGCCCCCTGCCTCATGCCACCCTTCATTGTGCATGCCTTGTATGACTTCCTAAAAATAACCTGCCAGAGAGAAGAGGAAGGACTCGGGGGAAAAGCGCTAAGCCAGCGCTTCGGGTCTGATGGCTACAGTTCTTCTCAAAGGTTCGTTGAGAAGAGTTTCTACTTGCTTGAAAATATGCTTGAGAGAGAAGGTGCAGCAGCCGCAACAGCAGCAGCGACAGTAGCAGCAGGCAGCAGCTTCTACCCTTTGTTCGGAAGTCAGAAAGGAGCTCTAAATGGAAAGGAAGAATGAAATGTGTTGTGGGAGAGCTCGCACGTCTCCCTTGACAAGCGTAGCCATGTTTCATAGAGAAATAATGCTGTAGGAGCTCTGGTTTGGGTGGGGAGATGGAGGGGAGGGAGAAAGGGGAGACGGGGAGGGGGAATTTATACTTTCTTGTTATGCTGTTGGCGCTCTATAACTTTAATGTCAATGTTTCACTATCATTTGAAAAAAATAAAAAATGTAATTGTAGCTTATTATCTTAGCTATTTTAAAGATGGATGCATTGCCTTTTTTTTTAGAATCTAGAAGTAAAATTAAAGGAAAGAAAAAAGAGAAGAAAAGAAAGGAATGGAAAAAGAGGAAGGAAGGAAAGAAAGAAGGAAAGAAGGAAGGGAGGGAGGGAGGGAGGAAGGGAAGAAGGAAGAAAGGGAAGAAGGAAAGAAAGAAGGAAGGA